>NW_028153396.1:0-2000 GCF_964106915.1 Podarcis gaigeae
CCATACTCTCCAACATTTCCCTGATGGAAAAAGGGATGTCCTAAGGAAAAGAGGGACAGTCCGAGATCAAATCAGAAACCGGGACAGCTTCTGTAAACCTGGGACTGCCCCTGGAAAATAGGGACACTTGGAGGGTCTGCAAAATTATTGTCAATCTCACCAAGGCAACTGATTAAATTTTTAAATTTTATTTACTTATTTATTTCACAATGGACATTGCTTGGTTGTAGAAGGGGGGGAAAAACCTCAAAGGTAAAACAATACAATTATCCATAAGAATAATGATAAAAAAATCATTGAAGGCCAATGCATGCAGAAAGTCATTGACAAACCCACAGTAATTGAGTCACAAATCTGCAAGAGTGGAATGTGCTGCTTTGTATAGTTACTCATCTCCTTGACATCTGACGGGAGGTTGTTCCACAGGGAGGACACCACCACCAAGGCCCTTTGCCTGGTTCCCTGTAACCTCGCTTCTTACAGGGAGGGAACCTCCAGAAGGCCCTCAGAGCTGGACCTCAGTGTCTGGACTGGACGATGGGGGTGGAGACGCTCCTTCAGGCCGTTTAGGGCTTTAAAGGTCAACGCCAACACTTTGAATGGGGAACTTACTGCGAGCCAATGTAGGTCTTTCAGGACCAATGTTTAGACAGTCCTGGCAGCCACTCCCAGTTACCAGTCTGGCAGTCCCATTCTAGATTGGCTGTAGTTAACTGATGGAGAATGTCCAGCAGGCAGTGGGTAAACAGAATTTATCTTATTGGCATAGCACTGGTTCAAATGAGAAAAGCAAAAAGGGGAAACCCTTTGCCCCATTCTGCTGGCTAAACTCAAGAGGTGGTGGTGGTAGTGGAGAGACAAGGGTTCAAGTCCACCCCTTCCCCCGGACTCGGCCATGAAACATGCTGGTGTAACATTGGGCCCAGTCACTGCCTCTCAGCCTAGCCTACCTCACAGGGTTGTCATGGGGATTAAATGAGAGGGAGAGCCACCTTGAACTCCTTGGAGATGAAAGTGCCATCGAAATGCAGTGAAAGTGTTGCAATTCCAGGCAGTGTGGACGTGGGGTCCAGATGGGCAGGGTGCCGTTCTGCTGGTGAACTGCGATAAGGAAAATCCGTACACCGGAAAGGAGGACTGCCAGGATGACAAAGTCTTCTCGAAGGATGGTAGGTGGGGGTCTGTTGAATCCCGAAATCCCTTTTATTTTTTTTGTAACAGTTTTTTATTCTTTTTCCAATCTAGAAAGTTACGTTTGTTACTCAGCAATTACATTCTAATTCAACAAAACTAGTGACTTCCTGCTCACCCGACACTGATGTTTGTAACTCAAATGACATACAATTGCTTCTTAAGGTTCCGCCTTACCTAACTTCACCCTCTCTGACATGTTTCTTGATATATTCTGCTATTTTCTTGCACTTCAAAATGATCCTTGCATTTGGGAAATAACATTTTATATAGGCTAGAAAAGGGTTCCTGGTCTTTAGAGGAGTCTAGATTTGTATCAGCGCCGTCAATTCTGCCACCTCTATGTATTCCAAGATTTTCATCACAAATTCCCAAATCCTGATGTGCATTTCTCTTTTCTTTTCCTCTCCACCCTTTCCTCTCTCTGTCCCGGGTATCGAACCCCCACAGACCTGGAAGACATGTCCCGTATGTTCTTGAGAACAAAAGGCCCCGACCGGCTGCCTCCAGGCTACGAGATGGTCCTCTACATTCCGCTGTCCGACTGCGACAAAGTTGGGGTCTTTTACCTGCAGAGTAAGTGGGCTGCCTGTTTTCGCTCTCTTTGTTGTGATGTTTTTACTGCAAGAGTCATCAGAACATAAGGAGAGCCTGGCAGCTGGATCAGGCCCAGTGCCGGCTCTGGTCCAGCCTCCTGTTCTCACAGTGGCCACCCCAAAGAGAAGCCTACAAGCAGGATCCAAGCATAAGAACCCTCTCCCCACCTGCAATTTCCAGCAATTGAGATTCAGAAGCATTGCTGCCTCTGA
>NW_028153394.1:0-3000 GCF_964106915.1 Podarcis gaigeae
AGCGAAATATGTTGCATTCAGCATTTCAAGTACACTTCTGTTATTTTTAAGGATGCCTCGAGGATATCTTTGGTTGCATAAAAGTCAGGGCAAAACACGGATCGTGAGGACTTGTTTGGTTTGATAAAAAATACTGGACAAGTATTTGAGAAAGTGCATTGAAACGCTCAGGGTACTTTCAGGAACTTGGCTTTGGAAAAAGTACTGTGTACTTTTCTGGTTCTGCCACCGTCAGTCAAAATGATACTTAGTACATTTAAAATGGCACCGATTTCAGGTTCATTTTGCGCCCCGCCCCACCCATCCACCTTTTTCATTGTACACAATACGTTCTCAACAATTGCTCAAAGAAAATAATAAAAATACAGTGTAAAAATAAGTAAAACAATTAACAATACTAATGTATATACAGTCGTACCTCCGGTTACATACTTAATTCGTTCCGGAGGTCCGTTCTTAACCTGAAGCTGTTCTTAACCTGAAGCACCACTTTAGCTAATGGGGCCTCCCGCTGCCACCACACAATTTCTGTTCTCATCCTGAAGGAAAGTTCTTAACCTGAGGTACTATTTCTGGGTTAGCGGAGTCTATAACCTGAAGCGTATGTAACCTGAAGCGAATGTAACCCGAGGTACCACTGTATACTCATTAAAAAATACACTCCCCCAACAAAAGCCCCTAAACAATTCCCCAGTCCAAAAATACAAATACAAAAATCCAAATTAACATATAACATTTTAAAACAACCCCACCCCCAAATAAAATAATAAATATACTCTGAGTAGGATGATTAAATACCAGTCTCCCCCCATTTCATCAATCTTTATTGAGTTATAATGAATATATCCATACAGTACTTGCCATTACAAGCTTACAACTTAAGAAAGAAAGAAAGAAAAGAAAAATGCAAGATAAGGACAAGTGTATAGAAATCAAGGAAAAAAGAGAAAAAACATACACAATTATGAAATTCCTCAACATTATTTTGTTAATACAATGATTATTCACCCAATTAGAAATAAAAAGTGCCGCAAACATTTTAAAAGACTTCCAAGTAGTCTCACTGTACTTTATCTGTTATGTACATTATACCGCACAGTTACCTGTTTCTTGTGATTTTTCATTATACCTCAGTTACCTTTTATGAATTTCAAGGGTCAGTCTAATTCTGCCAGGAGATTTCTGTTTACACCATAATTTTTTTAAGTATTCTTTATATATTCTCCATTCCTTATAGACTCTGTTTTGTCTGACCTCTAACTCTTCCTGTCATCTTTGCTAGCTGCAGGTATTCTACCATTAGATTCTGCCAATCCACTATACTGTGTATTGATTGACTCTTCCAGTTTCTTGCCAATAATATTCTGGCAGCTGTTATCCCATATATGGTCAATGGTCTTTTTGATTTTCCAAGTTCCTTTGGCAGCATGCTTAGGAGGAAGATTTCCGGTCTTCTTTAAAAAGTAAGTTTAAGTAGTTTTTTTAGTTCCTCGTATATATTATTCCAAAATTCACTGATTTCTATACAATTCCACCACATGTGAAGATAGGACCCTTTCTCTTTTTTACATCTCCAACGCATGGGTGATCTGTTTTTTATACATTTTGGCAAGTTTTGCTGGGGTTTGGTGAATACCAGTCTTTGGACACAATTATTTTCATTGCAGACATACATTTCATGTATGGAAGGATTGGTACAGAGGTCAATAGGGCTTTGTAAAATTCAAGACATTTGCAGAATACCAAACACTTCAGAATACCGCAGGAACATGATTGTGTGTATATGATAGATGACAATAGGGAATCTTATTGCTTGTGGCCAACCCCACTCTTTTCTCAGTTTCCTCTAACCCTTGTAGTTGTGCTTTTATGAGAGCCAGTGTGGTGCAGTGGTTAGAATGGTGGTCTAGGACCTGGGAGACCAGGGTTCAAATTCCTGTGCAGCCATAAAACTCACTGGGTGTTCTTGAGCCAGTTATTATCTCTGAGCCTAATCTATCTTCTTGAGATTTCTGTGAGGATAAAAAGGAGAGGGGGAGAAGTGTGTGCGTGTCACATTGAAATCTTTGGGGGAAATGTGGGATATAAATGTAATATGAATGAGTGTGTGTATGAATGTATGTATGTATGTATGTATGTATGAATATGTGTGTGCATGGGTATGTTCCATGATCACATGCAATTTGTCATATACATGATAAATAATTCCTTTCCCTAAACTTTCCTTGTTTCTCTAGAGGCTATATATGCCTGCATATTTTTCTCTTCTTTATTGCAGCTCTGGCAAGCCAAGATATCTTGATTTCAGGTAGATGCTCGCTTTATTACATCAGTATTATTATTATTATTCAGTATTTACTGGATACTCATAACCGGTACAAGATAAGATTATTTAGAAAAAAGAAAGTCAGCAGATTTGTTTTTGTGTTTTTTTACCAGCATACAGAGAATAAATACACTTTTGATTAACAACTTTGCCTTATGAAATAACTAATAGAAAAGTCACTGCAATAAATGTGCTTTCAAAGTTATGCTCTGTTACATTTCATTCTCATGCTGCCTTGATTTCGGCATGTAAAACAGCAAAAGGTATCAAAAGCGACTTGCTTGTAGTTGCTTTGTAGATGTCCACAATATTTTCAGTCCACAGGAATCTTTTACAAATTAGTCCTTTGCAACATCTCATCAATTTTGCAGCTGTAATCACCTTAGTATTCTTATTAAAATCAAGGATTTGTCTAAAGTGTTTATTCCCAAAGAGCCAAATATGCTTTCCTGTCGCATCCTAAACAGCAAGAGAACAAGCAGAGCTTCAGATTGTCCATTCTAGTGAAATTGTAACTTATTTATTTTAAGGGTTACTTAACTGCAGACATTTGCTGCTACAATTCTGTGTGTGATCATGATTACTGAATGAGATGGGTGGAAGGAACATGCAGCGACGGAGCAAGCCAATCAGGCGCCTGGGGTGGCACATGTGCCCTGAACCCAGGGGCGGGG
>NW_028153393.1:0-38249 GCF_964106915.1 Podarcis gaigeae
ACTAGGGTGTTGCTATTTATGGACCTTGAGGCTCTCCGTGGGGCATACCAGGAGAGGCGGTCCCATAGGTACGAGGGCCCTAGGCCGTGAAGGGCTTTAAAGGTCAAAAGCAGCACCTTAAATCTGACCCTGTACTCCACCGGGAGCCAGTGCAGCTTGAAAAGCACTGGGTGAATATGCTCCCATGGCAGAGACCCCGTGAGGAGCCTCGCTGCAGCATTCTGTACCCGCTGGAGTTTCTGGGACAGCTTCAAGGGCAGCCCTGCGTAGAGCGAATTACAGTAGTCAAGCCTGGAGATGACCGTCGCATGGATCACTGTGGCCAGGTCGGGGCGGGAAAGGTAAGGGACCAACTGCTTGATGCGGCGAAGGTGGAAAAATGTCGCCTTGGCTGTTGCTGTAATTTGTGCCTCCATGGAAAGGGAGGCGTCAAGGATTACACCCAAACTCTTAACGGAAGGCAATGGCACTAATTGGGCCCCCGCAAGAGAAGGGAGTTGGTCCCTCATCCCCATGCCATCCCGACCTAGCCATAGGACCTCTGTCTTCGAAGGATTTAGTTTCAATCGGCTCCCACGAAACCATCCAGCCACAGCTTCCAAGCATCTGGTCAGTGTGTTCGGGGCCGAGTCAGTGTGGCCATCCATCAGCAGATAGAGCTGAGTGTCATCAGCATATTGGTGACAGCCCAGCCCAAAGCTCCGGATAATCTGGGCAAGGGGGCGCATAAAGATGTTAAAAAGCATCGGGGAGAGAATTGCGCCCTGCGGCACTCCACACACCAAGGAGTGGCGCGACGACATTTCCCTCCCTAATGCCACCCTCTGTCCCCGACCAGAGATAAAAGAGCACAACCAGTTACGGGCTATGCCCTGTATCCCTACGTCTGCAAGGCGGTGGTCCAGAAGATCATGATCGACCATGTCAAAGGCTGCTGACAAATCTAAAAGGATCAGCAGTCCTGACCCGCCTCGATCCAGTTGTCTACGGAGATCATCTGTTAGGGCAACCAGAGCCGTCTCCGTCCCAAAACCAGGACGGAAACCGGACTGAAATGGATCTAATGCCGATGTTTCCTCCAGAAACCTACCAAGCTGTTCAGCAAATTCAGTTCACATAAATCACTATGTGGCCATGGGTATAGAATTGCTAAGAATAAGGTCACACCAAAATAGGAAAAAAGGCTATTACATATAGTTGAAATACATACAAAAATTTGCAGGTTAAATTAAAATCTAGGAACCTTTTTTCTATTGTTGATAGCTGTTAATGGTTCTGTACTTAACTATTGTTTCTTCGTAAGTAGTCCCTGGGGCAAAGATTTAGGGCAACTTACATTTTTACACAAAGCCCACAAAGGGGTAGTTCTCACTGCAGTTTCCTCAATGGCTCCCAATTTTACCTAAAGAAATTTGAATAAAGTTCCATGTGCAGGGCATAGCTTTGTCACCTCTTGGTTTAAACCTCCTTTTTCTTTTCTTTTCAACTAACATAGCCTCTGTACATGCACAGGGTTCATGATTCAGCAATCTATTATACCATTTAAAGTGTTACATCTCCTGACTAAATTACCATTGGAATAAAGCCATGATTGGCTTTTCTTACTAGGGACTCAAGGAAGGGGTAGATGTAAGAGACCAAATTCCCAAGGGCCGAAAACTTGTTCAGTCAGTTTAAAATCCATTTTCCCAGTTTGATGTCCTAAGACATTTCTGATACATATGCTTTCCTGTTTCTTGCTGCTTAGGAAGCAGGCTTATAAATCTTAAACTTTAAACAGATCAGAATTTCACCATTCAGACAACCCAACAACTCAACTTTTCCACCGAAAGCCAGTAATAAAAGTTTGGTCAAAATAAATTCCTAATCAAGCCTCAGCACTAATTGATGATGTTTCCTGCATTAAACAGACATGTCTGCACCCCAGGCAATGAAAATTGGGAGCTACATGCCTTCTTTATCTACAGGAGTTAGGGGTACAGATCGCTTTTCAAAAATGTTTCACAAATGTGGGTTGTTATTATTTTGTGTCATCACCCCCCCCCAATCATTAGCAGAACAATCAACCGCCCTCTTGTGTTTGAGTGAAAATGGCCAGACAGTCACGGTTCATAAGATTTTTAATATTCTCAGTCATTTCAGCCTTACCATTAGCAGATCAAATTTTCTGCCCTTTATTTGCAGGAAAAAATGATCAAGGCTCATTTCACCTAATTATGAATTTGTATGTGCTTTAAAGAGGGACGTGGGTGGCGCTGTGGGTTAAACCAGAGCCTAGGACTTGCCTATCAGAAGGTCAGCGGTTTGAATCCCCGCAACTGGGTGAGCTCCTGTTGATCGGTCCCTGCTCCTGCCAACCTAGCAGTTCAAAAGCACGTCAAAGTGCAAGTAGATGAATAGGTACTGCTCTGGCAGGAAGGTAAACGGCATTTCCGTGCGCTGCTCTGGTTCGCCAGAAGCAGCTTAGTCATGCTGGCCACATGACCTGGAAGCTGTACGCCAGCTCCCTCGACCAATAAAGCGAGATGACCGCCACAACCCCAGAGTCGTCTGCGACTAGACCTAATGGTCAGGGATCCCTTTACCTTATGTGCTTTAAACTTTGGCTGGACTCTAGCATATTTGAAGTCTGATTTAAATAACAGACAAAATGGTGAAAACCCCTAGATATGCACTCAAATGCTTGGTATCACCAGCTCTGCTTCAAAACATCACCACTTTCACCTCCCACTTCTTAAAACTATTCCAAACTCTGAAAACCAATCCTTCCATCTTTCTATACCAAAGAGCAAAGCTCGGCTGAATTTCAGCCCATCACCCCACCCTACCCCACCCCACCATAACTTCACTCTCCAATGCTTGCAGACACATTCCTTATCCTTCCTTCTAATTACCTCTAGCACCTTCACATTACACACAACATACAATCCACCACTGAACTACTCTTCCACATAACCATCGATTTGTATGGTTGGAAGGGACCCTGGGGTCATCCAGTCCAACCCACTGAAATACAGGGATCTTAGCACCATGACCTCCCTTTTGCAACAAGATTTGTACTACCAAAAAGACACACAAAAAGACACTACACAGGCATAACTGGAGAGGGACATACAATCACGCCCCTATGTTCATCCAATTAAATTAGTTATTTTTAAACTAAAAAAAATTAATGTTTCTGTAGCTCACATTTCAGAACTGCCAATGGTGAATGACACAATGTAACTGGATCAAAAAAATCATTATTCATTATCTACACTGGCAATATCACAGCTTGACTAATTATTTATTTACAAATTTTAATGTGGGTTGTAAAACTGGTTCTTACATTAGTTTACAGTTTGTGGAGAATATTCTCACCTCACATCACTACTCTTAAGATTTCACAATTCTCTTTCTTTTAAGTCACACCAGTCCCATCACGTGGCAGAAGAAAACAGGAAGAACTTTCTGGTGGTAAAAGATGTTTGGCAGTGGAACAGACTCCCAGAAGGTGGTAGACTCTCCTTCTTTAGATAATTTTAAGCAGAGGTTGGATGGCCAACTGCCAGTGCTTCTTTAACTATGATTCCTGCATTTCAGGAAATTAGACTTCCAGCACTACAACTCCATGAAAACTGAAGCCTTTGCTTGCTACCCAACAGAACCTGTTTCCTAAAAACAGGCCAGATAATTTTGGGACCTAGCCTGTTTGCTGCTCCTTATTTGTACTCCAAAACAACTTAAATGGGTCTTGCTGAAGTTTAATTTGCTACTAGCTTAGTTCAGGTAGGTAACTGTGTTGGTTTGATGCAGTCAAAATATATAAAAAAATTAAAAACTTGTCCAGTAGCACCTTAGAGAACAACTAAGTTTGTTCTTGGTATAAGCTTTCGTGTGCATGCACACTTCTTCAGATACACTGAAACAGAAGTCACCAGACCCTTCTATATAGTGGGAGGGTGGGGTGGAGGTTTTCTCAGAAGGGTTGTAGGAGATGGGTGATTTGCCATACCCATTGAGTCACCAGCTTAGTGTTAAGCTCTGTGTTTTCTGATGCAGAGAAGTGATGCTAACTGATTGAAACCTGGAAGCCCAGGAAGCTGCCTTTATGCCATGGCCCAACGGTCCATCTAGTTCTGGACTGTCTGCACTGACTGGCAGAGGCTCCCAGTGTTTCTGGCAGGGGGCAATTCCCAGCACTACCTGAGGAGGTAGGGTTTGCACCTGGCTGGGATAAGCTTATGCATGCATAAGCAAATACCATGTGACTAAGCTAGACCTCTTCCCAGAGGCTTAGGACAGTGACAGCTCCTGAAGACCCCTGTAATGACTAATGGATCACTCAAACTAGAATAAATTAAGTTGTGTTATTGGTAAGTAGAACCTTTCTGCAAAATGATACAAGATGAGCCCTCTGTGCTGGCCAACCAGAAAGGGACTGGGCTGCGGAATCAGTCCTTCTCCAGATGTTATTGGGCTACAATTCCTAGCCTCCCCAATCACTGGTCCTGCTGGCTGCGCTAGGGTTCCCCATCCCTGTCTGAGAAGCTCCCTAACATGTTTCAACTAACATGTTTCAAGCGCATCTGAGAGATGCAGTCTTCCCACACACCTGAAGAAGTGCAAATAGCGATGGAAAATAGAAATAGTGTGGGGAGAAGTTCACAATGTTTTGTCAGCAATAATATTACAGACAACAGTTTGGGGTGGTGGGAGCCTCTGGTTCATACACACAAAGAAACAATTTTCATAAAATGCTACCTTTCTTTCCCAGTTCAAAATATGCTCTGCATTTTTGAAAGTCCAGGAGTGCCTAAATGAAAACAACCAGGGTGGTTTTTTTAATGCTCTGTTAAGTCACAAATCCCTGTAGTGCAAATGCATGCAAACACACACACACATGGAACAGCAAATGGAGCAATCAGACCAGGAGCAAAACAACTTTTACATGGAAGATGGAAGGAAGCACAGCCCCCTTCAGCGTGCCCAGAAGCTGGTCGGGCATGAAGATGAAGTGTATATCAGAGCACATGGCCGCGTTGGTGTTGGGAGCTGGGTCTCCCCTCCAGCCACCAGCCCTCCAGCCCTCCTGAAGATGCTGCTCCTGGGCTACCGCCGGCGAATGGGCTTGTACACACACACAGACAGCAGGATCATGGCGACGAGCAGGATGCCAAAGACACTTCCCATCAGAACTGCAAGAGAAAGGAAGAGCGAGAGCCTGGGCTGATAAGGCATGGAGGAGGGCAGCCAGGGACTGATTCAGGCTACAGGGCACGCTGCTCTCTCTTCAAGAGCAGGAGCTGGGAGACACAGGGTGCAGTTACAGGCTGGGAACAGGACTTGGGAGAAACCAGGGTTCAAATCTCCACTCGACCGTGAAGCTCCCTAAAGGTAAAGGGACCCCTGACCATTAAGTCCAGTTGCAGATGACTCTGGGGTTGCGGCGCTCATCTCGCTTTATTGGTCATGTGGCCAGCATGACTAAGCTGCTTCTGGCGAACCAGAGCAGCACACTGAAACGTCGTTTGCCTTCCCGCCGGAGTGGTACCTATTTATTTACTTGCACTTTGACGTGCTTTCAAACTGCTAGGTTGACAGGAGCAGGGACCGAGCAACGGGAGCTCACCCCGTCGTGGGGATTCAAACCGTCAACCTTCTGATCAGCAAGCCATAGGCTCTGTGGTTTAGACGACAGCACCTAGGAGCCCTCAAAGGCCAATCACACACAGTGGCTTCCAACCTTCGCTACCAATTCCTCCCATTTTCAGAATTCCTTGGACTCTTGCTCTCATCCTTGGGCACAACAAGAACCAGTGCTCCTACTGAGCATCTGCTAGAGCAGAAACAGGAAACCTGTAGCCCTCCAGATTCTGTTGGACTCTGCCAGGGGCTGTCAATGGGGAAATTCCAGTCTGCAATCCTTGCTGGCCCCATCCTGGCTGCAAGTAAATGCAGCTGGGCCAGGAACTGCCTGGCAGGGTGAGGAGAAAGTGGTGGGAGCCCCAGCCTGGCTGGGAAAAGAAACAGCCAAATGACCAGCAAGCTGATTGTGGGGATTCTCAGAAGCATAATGAGGAACACCTTTGGAAGTCTTCTTCACAGGATTGGAGGAATAGTACAACTTATTACTGATGCAACTTTCTGACAGTGAGGTGTAAATCTCAGCACATTTAAGTCACAATTGGACTGGGAGGCAAAACAATTCAAGAAAGGAAGCTCAGTGCTGAGAGCCAGCCCAGGAGGCACCGAGGCCTCTGAATGCAGTTGCCAGGAGGAGAGAAAGGCCTCACTTGCCAGTTCCCCCCTGTGAGAACAGGAGGCTGGACTGGATGGGTCACTGGCCTGATCCAGCAGGCTCCTCTGGTATTAAAAAAAAGACATGCAGGGTCCACAGAGTCTGTCTTTTCCATGGTTTTTCACCCCCCCCCACTCCCCGCAGCATAGGCAGGGTGTCCGAGAGGCCATCTAGTCTACCCCAGGCAGGCGCTACCTCCTCCTCCTTCCCTGGCCCCGGCTGCAAAGGGCAAACCAGTTCATCCTGCCGGCCCTTGGCTAGAGAAGGCCTTTGGCCCTGCAGGGAGAACTGAGCCAGGAACCACAGGGATGGAAGTGGGGAGGGAGGCAAAGCCCCCCCCCCAAGTTCCGGGGCTCCCTTTCCACGGGGGGGGGGCGAACCTGCAAGCGGCGGGCGCGGAGTGATGGGCTTGGGGCAGGCGAGGGAGAGGGAGGACTGGAGGGGCGGGAGGCGGCTGCAGGGCCGTGGACCCAGGCGTGCGAGGAGGGTGCCCTCTCTCCCTCGGGGACCCAGGCGTCCGGCCTCCTCACCCAGGTTCTGCGTCTGGAGCACGGCGTAGGGCCGGCTGTTCCCTGGCGGCGCCGCCGCCGCCTCGGCCTCGTCCCGCAGCGCGTCTCCGCCGGCCGCCCGCAGCCGCAGCAGCAGCAGGCCCGCCGCCCGCCAGCCGCCGCGCCGCCCCATCCTCGCCCGGCCCCTCTGCTTCAGGCCCCGCGCCGGCAGCGGAGGCCGCCCGCCTGCCCGCCCTTCGCCCTCCTCGGGGCCAAGCCGCAGGGCAGCCCCGCCCGCCAAATCCCCGTAGCTCCACCCGCTGTCTTCTGCACGTGTGGATGCGGCCAAGTTGCCAGCACGTGTTCGGCCAAGGTGCTTCGAACGGGAACCTGGCCGGTGGGCCCCGCAATGCCACGCTCTGCCCAGCGCAGGGAGGGAGGGCGGCGGGTGAACGAGCGAGCGAGGGGGTTGCCAACCGGCCCCAAAAAAGGTTGCGCGTGGACACGAGGGCTTTAGGACCCCGGGGTCTCCTTCAGCCCCCTCCCGAGCATTGCATGCTGGGAGTGGTAGTCTCCATTCTCGGATGTCGCTGGACTCTCTGGAGAGAGGAAAGTGGAAGCTCGGCGTGCCTGAATTCAAGGGGAGTTACTCCCAAGCGTGCATAGGATTGTAGCCTAAATGCAAATAACCTAAGCAGGCTTCAAAACCATGGGTCAGTCAATGCGGCTTTTAATTTCCTGCTCTTTTTATTGCATTTTAATCAATGTTATCTCGTTTCACCCGTTACCTCCTTGCCTTGGAAAAGGCAGCAAGCTACAGATCTTTCCTAGAAATAAAACGAGAACGAAACAGTCCCCAGCTTTGAAGAATTCGGATTTTCATAGGTTTAAATCTCACTCATTTCCTAGCTGTTTTTGTTTATAACCAGATATTCTACAAGTCTGTGCATTTTGCAAAAGTTTCCTTTCTTTTCCGAGAGCACTTTCTGAATGGAGTTGGCACCCAGCCATTTCCATTTCCAGAGGGCTAGTAGCCACACCAGTCCCTTACAGCAAAAACGACAGTCTTGTGGCACCTCAAAGGCTAACAAATTTATTATCACGGCATAAATGTTTTGTGGACTTCATGGGACGCAGTTGTGACCCAGCATCTCTCTGAAAGGAACCACAGTGCAAATACATTCTCAGGGTAACCCCTTCCTCCTTTGCAGAGCTCACCTCACCTCCCCAAAACAAATAAATTGGTAAATTGGGGAATACAAGAGGGTATTAAATACAAGAGAATTAAAATCCACAGTGCTTCCAGCTGTGTACAATAAAATAAGATGGTCTCCAAGTCAAAGGACACTGGAGACATCCAGATATTTGAAATACATTTATCATAGAACAAATGTAGGGTTGCCAACTTTTGATTAAAAGGTAAAGGTAAAGGTACCCCTGCCCGTACGGGCCAGTCTTGACAGACTCTGGGGTTGTGCGCCCATCTCACTTAAGAGGCCGGGGGCCAGCGCTGTCCGGAGACACTTCCGGGTCACGTGGCCAGCGTGACATCGCTGCTCTGGCGAGCCAGAGCCGCACACGGAAACGCCGTTTACCTTCCCGCTGGTAAGCGGTCCCTATTTATCTACTTGCACCCGGAGGTGCTTTCGAACTGCTAGGTTGGCAGGCGCTGGGACCGAGCAGCGGGAGCGCACCCCGCCGCAGGGATTCGAACCGCTGACCTTTCGATCGGCAAGTCCTAGGCGCTGAGGCTTTAACCCACAGCGCCACCTGTGTCCCAACTTTTGATTACAGTACTGTATTTTCTGATCCCTGAACCTGTAGGCAGAGATCTAATTGAGGGTGATTCTCTCCACTCTTAAGAACAGCTTATTTTCCCCAAGTCAAACAAAAGTAAGACAGAGCTCTTTATCAGGGAGAAAGCAGCAAGAGCCTTTGAAAATGATCCAAGTCAGGAATATGCGGTGGAAATGATTTGACAGCCTAGAATTGGGTCTAGAGGAGATAGCCTCGTGGAAAATTACACAACAGAGGTTCCTGTTCCTTTAAAACAGGGCTGCAAACTTCCTAAACACATTTTTCTGCAGCTCCCCACTCCACTGATTCTGGTATTGTCTGCAACAAGAAAATAATACTTAGCCCTAGGACTAGGGTGTGGGAGCCCTGCATCCTGGTTGTGGGACACACCACCCTCTCCTCAGTCAGCAGATCAATCACTGGATGAGTGGAGATCATGAGCGGAGAGGAGGTCTGTGTTGGTGTGCATACGAGAGGGGTGTGTTGGCTGCACCCAGTTTTGGCCACACCCACTGCTGGAGTGTGGCCCCCAGAGGGTTAAGGTAAAGGTAAAGGGACCCCTGACCATTAGGTCCAGTCGTGACCGACTCTGGGGTTGCGGCGCTCATCTCGCTTTATTGGCCGAGGGAGCCGGCGTAGAGCTTCTGGGTCATGTGGCCAGCATGACTAAGCCGCTTCTGGTGAACCAGAGCAGTGCACGGAAACGCCGTTTACCTTCCCGCTGGAGAGGTACCTATTTATCTACTTGCACTTTGACGTGCTTTCGAACTGCGAGGTTGGCAGGAGCAGGGACCGAACAACGGGAGCTCACCCCGTCGCGGGGATTCAAACCGCCGACCTTCTGATCAGCAAGTCCTAGGCTCTGTGGTTTAACCCACAGCGCCACCCGTGCCCCCCCCAGAGGGTTAGCCAAGGACAAATGTGGCCCTCCAGCAGGGCTGGATTTAGGTTTGATGAGGCCCTAAGCTACTGTAGGAAATGGGGCCCTATATATAGCAGGCAGGGCCCATTACTTACGTCATAGGAGCCTACACAACACAAACACTGTTGTTGTATGTAAGTTTTATTTTATTTGTTTTTTATCTTATATTTTGAAAATGTACATCCAGTTGTTTTCTCCTTTACATTTTTTTGGGCCCCCCAAGAGAGTGGGGCCCTAAGCCAAAGTTTGTTTAGCTTATACATAAATCCGGCACTGCCCTCCGGGTAAGACAGCCTAGCCAAGCTTTGTGAAGATGTTGTGAAGGAAGATGTTGTGAAGATGAAAGGTGTTGAGGGCTGCAACTGTAGAGCGACAGCAACTCCCATTAGCCAAACTGAACAGGTAGCTTTTCTCTTTGTACCATGGGCAGGTATTGACAAGACTCTTCTCACAGGCCAATGACACAAACTTGCATATGCTAATTTCCATATAAATTCAAGACAAATTTCAGAGGACAGAAAACAAACTTGCAGTTAGCGCTTCCTCTTCACAGGATGTCAGGGTACCAACTGGAGTTTCTGGACTCAGTACGTTTTGTGCAGATTAGTTCTCGCTGCCTCTCCCTGCCCCTGTCCCAATCTGCCTGATTACAGACTAAAAGCAAGTCTTGTCTAATACCTAACATTATCTCTCTCTCTCTCTCTCTCTCTCTCTCACACACACACACACACACACACACACACACACAGTGTCTGTCTCCTCTCCCACCAATGGTTACTCATTGGGCAGGGAGCCCACCAGTTGGTGGCGCCAGAGCCAGCTCACCCTGCATTTGTCCCCCTCCTCCTGGTTCTATGGAGGTGTGCTCCCTCCCACCTGAACTGGTTGTAAGTGGAGAGACAGACCGGTGGGGCAGACAGAGGGGAGATGGTAGGGTAGAGCCCCTCTTTCCCCGAAGGGCGAGCCTATTGTACTCAATGCCCACCCTTTACTGCACCAGTGGGGAGAGTGGCTGGTGTTGCATTCACATGGTGCTCAGGGGCTTCCCATGGGGGTGTCTGGTTGGTCTCCATGGGAACAAGATGCTGAACTATATGGATCAGCAGCTAGGCAGGTATTTGAGCCACACATGGGCAGAGAGAGCTGCACTGCAGGGCTGTGCTGAGGGCTTTGACATCCTGTGGAAGAGGAAGAGCCCCCTTCAGGGTGACTTTCCCCTCCTCCTCCTCTTTGCCTTCTTCTATGAAAAGGATTGCAGGGGGAACTATGCTGGTTGCAGACAGGCACACTTCCAAAATCTCTCTTGGCAGCTTCTCTTAAACTCTTCTAGCCACATCGCCTGGCCAGACAGACCTGGAACAATTACCGTAAGTGTGGGAAAAGCAGGGCATCCAAAATGGTAAAGACCCTGGGAACCAAGACATATGAGGAATGGTTGAAGGAGCTGGATATGTTTAGCCTGGAGAAGAAAAGGTGGAGAGCTGAGAGGACAGCCACCTTCAAATACTGTATTTTTCGCTCTATAAGATGCACCAGACCACAAGACGCACCTACTTTTTGGAGGAGGAAAACAAGAAAAAAAATATTGTGAATCTCAGAAGCCAGAACAGCAAGAGGGATCGCTGTGCAGTGAAAGCAGCAATCCCTCTTGCTGTTCTGGCTTCTGGGATAGCTGCACAGCCTGCATTCGCTCCATAAGATGCACACACATTTCCCCTTACTTTTTAGGAGGGAAAAAGTGAGTCTTATAGAGCAAAAGATACAGTGCCTCAAGGGAGGAAGCTTGTTTTTCCTGCTCCAGAGGGCAGCATTCAAACCAATGCATTCAAATTGCAAGACAAGAGATCCCAGCTAAACATCAGGAATAACTTATTGCCAGTAGCAGCTGTTCAACAGTGGAGCGGACTCCCTCGAAGGAGGTGGACTCTCCTTCGCCAGAGGTTTTTAAGTGGAAATTGATTCACTAGCTGTGATTCCTGCACCGCAGGGGGTTGGACCCTTGGGGCGCCTTCCAACTCTATAATGGTATGAATACAGCAGATAGAGGAGTGGAGAGGAGGAGCAAGAAAGGTGTGACTTGGGAGTTGTCCAGTGTTGATGGAAATGCACTTTGGTGCCCCTACAGCTGGTGCTGGGCGAGCAGGGGGCGTCTCGCTCTCCTGGGGAGGTGAAGCAAGTGGTGCAGCTGCCTGAGCAGCCAAGGGCAGCTTGGGGCTCCCGGTTGCTCTGGAGTTGGTCCCCTCTGTCCTGCTGGCCTCCCCCTTCAGGGGGCTGTCCGTGCCGTGGATTAGGGGGCTGGTGGCGTGAGCCCAGGCTCCATGGGCTGCTCTTGAGCTCTCTTCTCCGGCCGAAGGCAGACTGCCAGGCGCTGGATGACCAAGGCAGAGAGACAGACAGTGAGAGGGACAAGCCTGGAAAACACCACTCAAGTGATGGATTTTACTTGATTACAGACATTTCCCATTCCATCTTTGTTTTATATAGTTCTTTTACCACTTTAAACTTACTTGTCTAAGCAATTTGCCATAAAAACAATGCGTAAAATAAAAAACAGGTTAACGTACAAAACATGGGTCCCAGTTACAGCAGCCTGGGGAATATATCTTGCAAAGGAAAGAGGGGGAGCTGATGCCAGTGGCGCTGTAGTGGTTAGAGTGCTGGGCTAGGACCTGGGAGAGACCAGGGTTCGAATCCTCCCCCTCAGCCGTGAAGCTCACTGCCTCTCTCATCCAGCAGGCCATAAGAAGCTCTTCTATCGCTGAGTACCATCACAAGCAAACACTGTATATACATCATGAGGTCATCACCCCCCAGTTCAATTTCCTTTGAATATATTACTCACAAAGAAACACTAAGAAAAAGTATATTTTGGGGGGAGTGGTTCCCAACAATGCGCGTGACTGGTTCATAGCTTAGCCTCTTCGCCGTCAGACTCCCTGAGTTGCACAGCAGGTTCACAGGTTCCATGGAGTCAGGTAAGCTCAGAATGGCAGCCTTAGTGCCCCTGAGAAGACCTAGAATTCCACCACTGCTGAGGGAAACCCCCTTTCTTGAACCCCCGCCCAGACACAGGCATCCACACAACCACAGAGTAGAGAGGATTCTAGCTCCCTGACCTGCTTAAGAGATCCTGGGGTCCAGACCAGCTTGTAGACCATGTAGACTGGGATGCAAATGAAGGATGAGGCTCCGATGAGGTAACCCACCAAGATGCTCCAGTCTGGGTACTGGTAGTCGAAGAGAGTGAGGGGAGGCTGGTCCAGGAGGGAGCTGGCAATGATGAACTGACAAGAGGAGACGGGCAAAGTCTGGGTGCCAAGAACCAGCATGGAGAGCCCTGCCCTGAGCTAGCTGGGACACCCATCACCAGTGGCTTAGTGTGTGTGACCAGCAACTGGGGCAAGGGAACCTGTGTGCCCTGATTGGCACAGGCAAGGAGTGCCACGTGCTCCAGCCAGCTGGGTGCTTCCCAGGTGGGAGAAGCAGCTTGGAGATCAGCTGGCAGAGCAGCAAGGGCAGGCAGGAGGGCAGTGGGTTCCAGCCCCACCTTGTCTCCTCACACAACACTGCCAGGGGCAGCCATTGAGTGACAGGTACCGGAAATGAGGTTGCTGTGTACACACAAGCGCACATACGCAGTACATGCCTGCACACATGCATCTGTGCAAGATGGAAGGCAAGCATTTTGCCCCACCACCCACCTCAAACTCAGCTTCCAGATGTCTGGGACAGCCATATCACGCTGGGAGCCATAGTCCAAAACATCTGCAGGGTGCTAGGTTGGCAGAGGCTGTTCTACACTAAGTGGTATCAGATCTCCAGTCTCAGGCAAAGAAAGGGCTTCCATGTAACTTGCTACTGAGAATTATAGAACTGAAGACCCCCAAGGGTCATCTAGTTCAACCCCCTGTTTGCCCTGTCCATGGGGAGGGGGGATTGAAGCAATTGCCTTGGCTGAGAGGGCTGGAGAATCACATCTGGGGGGGCCAAGCCAAAGAAGGCTGTGCTGATTCACAGCAGGAAGGCCAGTCTCTTCAGGACCACAGACAAATCCCTGGAGCAGGTGGCCCAATCTGGAGCTCCCCCAAGGAGAAAGGGGTCACAGCAGCACACAGGGGCCTTCTGGAGGCTGACGGGTGCAGACCTGCTGGACCAGAGGAGAGAGCTTTTCCTCTGAGTCTGAGGAGACAAGGAAAGCCCCTGCCTGGATGGTCCTGGAGCAGAAGAAGATGTCTTCCCAATCAACGCCTCCTCCTCCTCCATCTCTGGCATGCCATGTTCTTTGGTCACTGACCAGAGATGTTTTTAACTGGAGATGCCCAGGATGGAACTGAGAACCTTTTGCCAGCAAAGCATACATGCTTGCACTAAGTGGCAACCCTTGCTCTCAAGGGAAGGGGCCCGAGAAAGCCCCTCAGCCTCATCTCAATTCCCCAGTGGCCAGCATTTTGAGAGCCAGCAGGTGTAGTGGTTAGAGTGTTGGACTAGAATCTGGGAGACCAGATCACTGGGTGACCTTGGGCCAGTAGCAGTATTGCAGCCCAATCTCACAGGGTTGTTCTGAGGATCAGGTGTAGAGGAGGAGAACTATGTAAGCCACCTGGAGCCACTTAGAGGAACGGTGGGCTCTATATGCTGCAACAACCACATCCATCCCTTATTAGCTTGGCCTCTCTTTCCCTTCTGCCTCCTCTGTGGTCTCAAGCACATGGAAGCAGGGAAGTGTCTCTTTTCCTGAGCTGGACATTGGGGGTGAATGAGGATGATGAAGATTAGTACTTACTGCTAGAAAGGCTGGACTGACAGCAGCCCAGCAAACCTGCCAATAGATTCCTGGAGCAAACCCCAGCATTGCCTTCACGTCATTGCAAAACTGCTGGATCCCTGGAAAGAAAAGAAGGGGGCCAAGGAGGGTGGAGCTCCTGTTCATGCGGCTGTGGCAGTTGTGGGATCTGCACCACAAAAATTTCAGCCACAGTAAGTGTGTGATCCCTCTCAGCAGGTGCAGAAGTGCCATTTATGTCACAGTGTTGCTGCAGGCTCAAGACCTTTGTATTCACTTTGATCTTTCCTGATGTCAATTCTTATGAGTTTGACTTTGTTTAAACTACTAATTCATTTGGATTATAATTGTATTGCATATTGTATTTGCATTGTAACATTTCATATCATATTTTGTTTTGCTGTTGTACATTGCCTGGAGATGCTTGCATGACAAGTGGCATATAAATATATTAAAATAAATAGTCTAATTAAAAAAAAACTCCCCACAGCCCCCACAACAATGGATGAATGGCACAGGAACATTTGGCACATAAGGATAAGAGCAGCTGTGGTGCAATGGCTGTTGGAAGCAAGGCCTTCTGAAGTGTCCTTTCCCTATGGAAACCCACTGGACACAATCCCTCCCCCCGACTTCTAGGCTATAGCATGTACAGGGGGCTGTTTCAGAAGGCAGGGAAGGCTGAGAATCTCTCCGGGGCTCATAGTAAACCTAGTAACTGGGACATGGTGTTTCTTTCCTTACCGTAAAACCAGGAGACTGCAATGGACTCCAGGAACACAACTGCTAAGATGGAGCAGCCGGCACCAAACTCTTCCAAGAGTTTCACGATGTATGACCCGCCCTAAAATGGGAAGATCCAAGCTTAGTAGCTTTTCAGCTGGGGTGACAGATATGGCCAATGCTTCTCTGTTGAGATCTTGGTCATGTTACCATTATTGCTACTATGAGTGGTTTAACATGCCAGCCATAGCTGGTCTCTAAGGTGCTACTGGAAGGAATTTTTTTATTTTGTTTCGACTATGGCAGACCAACACAGCTACCTACCTGTAACTATGCCAGCCATATGTTAAACCATGCCAGTGGTTTAACAATGGCTGTGGGAACAGTTGAAAGAGTTGAGTATGTTTTGCTGGGGAAAGAGAAGAAGAAGAGGAGACATGATAGCCGTCTTCAAAAAATGGAAAGGACCATCACACAGAAGTAAGGGCAGGTTTGTTCAGGAAAGGGCAAGCAAAATGATCACTGGGATGGAGTGGCTATTTCCTATCAGGAAAGGCTTTTTGGTTTTAGATAAAAGGTGAGTAAGTGGAGACATGACAGAAGCTGATTAAATTATGCATGGCATGGAGAGAAAAGTGGAGAGAGAAGTTTTTCTCCCTCTCTCGTAACCCTCAAAGCTGGATGTTGGAAGATTCATGGAACCCACTCTCAAAGGAGGCAGAGTTGGCCATCAACCTGGATGGCCTTAAAAGGCAATTAGACAAATCCATAGAGGAGGAGAGGGCTAGTCATGACTTCACAATCACAGGCAGCAAGGCTTCTCAATACCAGTTGTTGGAAAGCGCAGGAAGGGAGAAGGCTCTTGGGCACAGGTCCTGCTTACTGGCTTCCCATCTAGTTGGCCACTGCGAGCACAGGATGCTGGACTAGATGGGTCCCTTTGGGCCTGATCCAGCAAGCTCTTCTTATGTCCTTTATGTGCCAGTCCCACCAATGGGGGGGAAATGGCTGGGAAGCAGTTTCTGGCTAAACATGAGGAGAGATGTCGAAATGGGAAGGGTGGCTTGGCACTCTGCCTCAGAGGACAGCAGGCACCCCCTTCTGGAGATATTTAAGCCAAGTCTGAATGGGCTTCATTCACAGATGAAGTAGTCCAAGGTCCTGTACTGATCCGGGGGTGGACAAGTTGGCCTCCTGCATCTATGATTCTATTAAAAATGCTGGTGAAAAACCCCCAAACCACAACTCTTTGTCCTGGCTATTCTTCTGTTACTTGCTTCTCTCTCAGTCTTGTGTCTCCACACTTGTAAACCAGGGTATTAACAAGATCCCTTTGATCAGGTCTTTACTGAGCTCTGTTGGCCAGTTTGTTGGGGCTCTGATGTAGATTTGTCCTTGTATACGAAAACTTTCCCAGCTGATGCCCTTGGGGGCAACAGGCTCTGCCCCTTTTCTCAACATTTTGATTCTAGACAGCTATATTTTGCACCTCCCTCAAGATTCTAGCAGAAAATGAAGTGGATCCCGAAAAGTCCACTTGTTGCAGGCTGTTGGACAAGATGACCCTTGGGATCCCTTCCGACTCTACTGTTCTAGGATTCTGTTATTCTAAGTCTGAAGGCTGTCAACAAGCAAAAGACAACCAAGCCCCCTCCCACCCTCCCGCATATGGCTCCACTTTTTGGCAACTCACACTGGTCAGAGTGGCTACAGAGCCCAGGAAGCAGGTTGTGATGAGCCCCAGGACAAACAGCTCCCGTTGCTTGGCCAGGAGGTGGGGGTACTCGTCCATTATTGCTGTGATCATAGCCTCCAGGCCCCCAAACTGCAAATACACCCCCCAAAAGAGTTGTCAGCCTGAGTCAGCAAGAGGACAGTGTGTGTGTGTGTGTGTGTGTGTGTGTGTGTGTGTGTGTGTGTGTGACAGAGACAGAGACAGAGACAGAGACAGACAGAGACAGAGACAGAGACAGACAGAGACAGAGACAGAGACAGAGACAGAGAGAGTTATGTGGAAGGCTCAGTCAAAATATGGGATAATTCTTCCACATGGCATTATGGTGGTGCAGCAATGCTTCTGAATGCCAGTTGCTGGAAGCCACAGGAGCAGAGAGTGTTGCTCCTGTGTTGAAATACTGCTTGGAGGGCTTCCCTTGGGGGCATCTGGGGGCCACTGCAGCGTATCCTCATTTGTTCTTGTCCACTGCTTTTCCCTGAGGAAAACCACTCTTTGGCACTCCGTCGGATTTGGGTTGATGTTTGCTCTGATTTAGAGCTAAGGTTTTCCCTGGGAAAGGAGCAGGGCAGGGGGCAAAGCACTCAGAAGCGCAGGTTAAGTGGAAAGGTGCATCGGTGCCGGCTGCCTGGGCCCTGGGTACTCCAGCCCCCACAACATTCCCCATGAAGGCACCCACAAATTTTGCACCAGGGGCATGTGTGCCCAATGTCAGCAGGTACATCAGCATGTGCGTGCAATGTCAGCACACCCACTGACTTGTGCGTGTGGCATCAGACACACGTGTGCCCATGCTTGGGGACCCACAGTCCTGGGGCCAAGCCAGAGGGCCTGGAAGTGTGGACAGGATGCTGGACTAGAGGAGCCCCTTTGGCCTGATCCAGCCAGGTGCACACTTTCAGAATTTGGAAGGTGCACACTTTCAGAATTTGGAAATATTTCAATTCGCAGTAGCCTTTTTTTTCCAAAGAAACAAATAAAAAAGGAATGATGTGCTACATTGGAGGAGTGTCCTCTTGCGGGTGAAATCAAACTAAAAACATGGTGAAAAGAATCCCGTAATCTTCCCTATTGCCTGACCACAAAGCAGGGTCACTGTTAGGGGTGGCTTAGGGGGCCTGAGCCCCAGGGCCCTGGATCCCCTGCTCCAGTTATATGTCTGGGGGGGGGGGTACATTTCCATAGCAGTTTCCCTGCCTCACCCTGCATCTATGTTAGCACAAGCAAAGTTTGCCCAGGTTTGTGGAGAGCTATGCCCTGAGCCTTTTAAAATCTAGCAATGCATGATTCGGGGTATAAGGCATAGTTCTCCCTACCGTGCTGTCCAGTCCCAGTGTTATCATCATGAGGAAGAAGATTATGGCGAAGAAAGTGGAGCCGACCATGTTGGCGATGGCTTCAGGGTAAGTGATGAAGAGGAGGCTGGGTCCTAAAGAAGAGAATATGCCAAAGAGCTGTGGCTCTGTGGGGAGAGCACCTGTCCCAGGTTCCATCCTTGCAGCATCACCAGGTGGGGCTGGGAGAGACTCATGTCTGAAACCTCAGAGAGCCATTGCTGGCAGTCAGTGTAGGCAGTACTGAGCCAGATGGACCAATAGCCAGGCTCAGAATAAGGCAGCTTCCTAGCATACCATGAATGGCCAAGCATTTCCAAAGGCCAAGGTCAAATGGAAGGGATGGGACTGCTGCAATGATTGGAGGATGGCTGGCGGCTAACAGATGGAGGTTGAATCCTGACAAGAGTGAAGTACTGTTTTGGGGGGATGTGGCAGGTGGGTGGGGTGGGGGGCTCCCGGGTCCTGAATGGAGTAACTGTGCCCCTGAAGGACCAGGTGTGCAGCCTCGGAGTCATTTTGGACTCACAGCTGTCCATGGAGGCACAGGTCAAATCTGTATCCAGGGCAGCTGTTTACCAGCTCCATCTGGTACGCAGGATGAGACCCTACCTGCCTGCAGACTGTCTGGCCAGAGTGGTGCATGCTCTGATTAGCTCCCGCTTGGACTACTGCAATGCGCTCTACGTGGGGCTACCTTTGAAGGTGACCCGGAAACTGCAATTAATCCAGAATGTGGCAGCTAGACTGGTGACTGGGAGCGGCCGCCGGGACCACATAACACTGCATTGGCTCCCGGTACGTTTCCGAGCACAATTGAAAGTGGTGGTGTTGACCTTTAAAGCCCTAAACAGCCTCGGCCCAGTATACCTGAAGGAGCATCTCCACCCCCATCGTTCTGCCCGGACACTGAGGTCCAGCTCCGAGGGCCTTCTGATGGTTCCCTCATTGCGAGAAGCAAAGTTACAGGGAACCAGACGGAGGGCCTTCTTGGTAGTGGCGCCTGCCCTGTGGAACGCCCTCCCATCAGATGTCAACTGACAACTACCTGACATTTAGAAGACATCTGAAGGAATGTCTGTATGTTTTTAACACTCGATTGGGAGCCGCCCAGAGTGGCTGGGGAAACTTAGCCAGATGGGCGGGGCATAAATAAAAAATTATTATTATTATTATTATTATTATTATTATTATTATTATTATTATTATTATTCCTCTCTTGTGGGTCTGCAGATTTTGGATTATAAGCCTAAGAGCAACTCACAGCATTTTAAACATCTTGGGGACTCTTGCCTAAATATACATGAAGATGTTCTCTCAGGGTTTCACTAACTGGAACCCCTGAGCTTTGTAAAGGCCAAAATGCCACATTCAAAGAGTGTGTCAATCAAGTGTACTCTCTACGCCTGCATGGCCACAGCTTGCCCTTGTGTTCAACATCGCATGGGCAGAAACCTCCTCTAACTGGATGTGGCAGGGACACAAGCACCAAGCAGGGTATGGAGGGTTGTCCACATCTCAGGTGTCACAGACTAACGGAGGGAGTTTAAGGACTGGGTGAACTCTATGGCAGACTCTCCTTCCTTGGGGGTTTTGAAGCAGAGGTTGGAGGGCCACCCGTTAGGGATTCTTCAGCTGTGATTCCTGCATTGCAGGTGATTGGACCCTTGGGGGTCCCTTCCAACTCTACAATGCTAGGATTCTGTGTTATGGAGTGTGGAGCATGAGGCCACAATCAGATGCACCACGTGGAAGAATTTTTAGCACTGCAGTTTTGACGCACATGACACGCAGAACACAAACCTTTGTCTCTTGCCACATCCTCGACTTCCACATCCCTCATTTCTGCCATGTATCCCAAGACGGTGAAAATGACGAATCCTGACAGGAAGCTGGTGAGGCAGTTGACCACGCTGGTGATGATGGCATCCCTGGAAGGCAAAATAAATTAGTCTCTGGACAGGCCACAGGCCTCACAACAAGGTGACCTTGACTGTCATTGAGAGGATGCAGCAACAACCTGGTTCTACAGCATCAACTCAGGGCTAGCGGAAGACATTTTGCTCCCTGCAGCAAAAAGACAAGAGGATTTCCTCCCCATCCCAACCTCCAGAAGCCCACTGGGCTGGCAGCTGAATCTTAATTCTACCATGACAATGTGATGATGTGCCTCTCCTCTCCTCAGGGTAGCCATCCTGGTAGGGCCTCCCGCACTTACCCTCTCTGCTCGCTGCTCTGCCTGGGGATGGCATCCTCCCTGCAAGCTCAAATAAATGCTGCAGTGCACCAGTGGTAGCACCAGCATGCACCATCAAAGGAGAGCAATGTCTGCATGCGCACAAGGCCTTCTGGAGAGGCCAACCCTGTGACCTGTTCCACCAAACAAAAACCAAGTCTATATGGTCAGCCCACATTAAGCCTTGAAATGAGGGAAGACTGTAGGGTTACCAAAGGCATACTCACTCCTTCCCACAGGAGGAATGGCAGTTCCCTGGGAGTTGAGCAAAGCTTACTGGCACACCAGCAAGGCGTCAGCCAAGCTTGGCCAGTCCTCACTCAAGGACATGGTGCAGGGAAAGCCATTCAAATCATGGTGCTGCAGACAGAAGGTTGTTAGCCCTGTCTCACTCATCTGCAGTGGAGGCATGGGGGGAGGGGGCAAAGGGAGAATTTGGATTTGGCCTCAGGCCCTTACCGGTAGCAATTGTTGTGGAATGGATTGTAACTGGACAGAGCGAGGAGGACGCCAAATCCTGGCCCCAGGGAGAAGAAGATCTGGGCGGCAGCATCGACCCAAACCTGCACAGACCCAAATACAACAGGCCTCTGGCTCAGAGGAACAAAATAGAACCCAGACAGAGGCTAAACCTCCAGAATCATCCCCTCCACCACAGGAAGTCATCCTGTTGTTCAGTTGGGTCACACCATGTTGCTCCTCAGGAAGGAGCAAAGACTCCAGTTGTGGGTGTAGTCAAGCTGTCTAATGTTTGGGAAGAGCTGTTGCCAGGATACATGGTGAGGGACTGAAAAGACGGTATGTGGGGCCATAGAGACAAATCTGCAAATGCAATTTTATATGTGGAGATGTATGTTTGGACTTCAATGTCACAGAAAGGAAGCCAACTCATCTCCCACTCCAAATCACCCCAAATAAGTCCTTCAATGAATGTGTGCCCCACCTCAAGTTCCCCCGCAAATAATTTCCTTTCCAATTAATTTGCCCTCAGTTACCTTCCCAACAGATCTTGCTCCAGATCAATTCAATATCTCTTCAATTATCCCCATTCATTACTCCTGACACACCACTAGGTGAAATTGTTGGGCCTTTCCTTCTTTCCTGAAATTAATATTGTGCCCAGAAGCCAAGATCACCTCTGTCTTCAGTTCCCCCTATCATTTATTACCCAGCTAGAAGCACTTGGGGGCACCTAGGAAAGGGCTTGAGGCTCACCCTCCCTTCTTGCTCCCTGCAGTGCCCCTGGGTGGTTGCCCTCATGGCTGGCAGGTGGTGATGGTGGCAGTGACCACAGGTGAAGCGTTTGGCAAACAGATTGTTGGGCTGGGGGAGTCTTTGGACAGATCCTGGTCCTTATTAGTTCCTCAGAGCAGGAGAACGGAAGTCTTGGCCCACCTGTCTGTAGGGGCCAACCCCCCATGCCCACCTGGATTCCCACAAGGGGAATGTGTGTGACTATAAAGGCGGGGGGGGGGGGAGAGACTATAAAGGCAGCACCACTTCTTGGTTCTGATTCCTTTGCTTTTTCTCCTCTCCACCTGATTAGCTTTAATCAAAATTCGCCAGGGCAACTCAGTGGTAATTACAGGCAGGAAGTGTATTGTCAGTCCTGCTTTGCAAAGACAGTGAGAGGGAAGCTGGCCAACTAAATCCCCAGCAGATGCAAATGAGATGAGTGATTCAATTAGTGATTTACATTTCCAAGGGCTGCTTTTGATTATTGCTTTCTGAAACAATCATCAACCTAATACTCTCCCTCCTGACAATCCATCCTCTGATCTTCTCTGGAGTGCAAAGGCAGGTGGAGGGATGGTCAGGAACCCCACAGCTAGGCTTTAAAGAGAGCCTGCCACTGTGCTCCCCCAACCTCTCCCCTGATTCTGTCCACTGCAAGCCTCTCCTCCCTGTTGCTCCATGGGGTGGGAGTGTCTCTGCCCACTTGGGTAGGTGTGCTGCTAGAGCATCAGATGCAACCTGGGAAAGGGACCAGCCTTGGTGTTGTCACATTCTGGTAATCATTAGCATAACACTGCGTTATGCAATGCTCTCATATCAGTATAGAATACTTAAGGCTGGCTTTGAAATGGCAGATGGGACGCCAGCAGCCAGCTTGCTCACAGGCTCGGGCAGGGCAGCTGGCCTGGCAGTGCAAGGTGCCCCTTGGGATTGCCATAGTAGCTCATTTGCAACCTGCTTCTGGTTATTTAAAGGAAAGGGCTCAGGCCCAGTCATGCCTAGAACAGGCTGAGAGAAACCTCTATGCCGTTTTCCTGGTGCTTGTTCTGGGGTGGGAGGAACACATCTTGGAAAGCTGCCTTAAGACCCCAAGGAGCTTCAGCACTGCATCAGGTGGGCCACCTCTGCATACGAAGTCACTTTGCTGCTTCTTGCTGATGGCCGACCTGACGCACATCTGGTCAAGGCATAGGAGCCCAGCCAGCGAGCAAAAGTGGCAGCCTTCACTATGTTGTGCAGCTGTGCAAGAAGCATAAGACCATAAGAAGAGCCGTCTGGATCAGGCGCAAAGGGGCGCATCTAGTCAAGCATCCAGTTCTCAAGTGCCTGTGGGAAACCAGCAAGTGGGACCTGAGCACAAGAGCCTTCTCCCCTCCTGTGGCTTCTAGCAACTGGGATTCAGAAGCATTGCTGCCACAAACCATGAGGACAGAGCACAGTCATTCTGGCTAGTAGCCATCAATAGCCCTCTCCTCCTCCATGAATTTGTCTAATCCTCTTTTAAGTCAAGCAGGTTGGTAGCCATCATGGTCTTCTGTGGCAGGGAGTTCCATAGCTTAACTCTGCACTACATGAAGTAAAAAAAGGTAGTAAAGTCCAGTCATGAATGACTCTGGGGTTGCAGCGCTCATCTTGCTTTACTGGCCGAGGAAGCCGACGTTTATCCAAAGACAGTTTTTCCACGTCGTGTGGCCTGCATGACTAAGCCGCTTCTGGCGAACCAGAGCAGCGCACAGAAATGCTGTTTACCTTCCTGCCAGAGTGGTACCTATTTATCTACTTGCACTTTGAAGTGCTTTCAAACTGCTAGGTTGGCAGGAGCAGGGACCGAGCAACAGGAGCTCACCCCATTGTCATGGGGATTCAAACAACTGACCTTCCAATCAGCAAGCCCTAGGCTCAGTGGTTTAGACCACAGTGCCATCCTTTGCCTTTTATCTCTCCCCAATCTTCCAGCATTCAGCTTCATTGGAGGACCCTGGTTCTAGTGCTCTGAGATTGGGAGAAAACTTTTTCTCCATGTTTTGCCTAATTTTATAAACCTCTGTCAGTTGCCCTTTTCTGAACCTTTTCTAGCTCTACAACATCCCTTTGGAGGTGAGGTGACCAGAATTGGACACAGTATTCCAAATGTGGCTGCACCATCAATTTGTATCATGGCCTTATGAGGCAGCCATCATGCTGGCTTACGGCTGTGCTGGTGAGCTTCTCCCAGTTGGGTCGCAGGTAGAAGACGATCCCTCTCCAGGCTCCTGGCAGAGTCGCTCCACGAATCAGCAGGATGAGCAAGACAGCGTAGGGCAGGGTGGCTGTCACCCAGACCACCTGGAAGGCAGCAAAGGGGCTGCAGTGGGCAGGGCCATGGTGATCAACAGCTCCCCATCCACTTCCCCTCCTGGGTGGGCTGTGCATCCCTTCCTTGTTTCCCCAAAACGTCAAGTTCCCAGATTTTCTAAGTGAATCTCCTGCTCCCTCCCCCTCACTTGTGGTTTATGGCCAATCCATCAGAGTGGTCAAATTACCATAGCTCTCCCTTGGAGTAATTCCTACATATCTCCCCAGTAGGATGTTTATCATCATAATCATCATTGCAACTATTGTTTTTATTTTGAAAAGGGGTTTTTGGCATCCTGGATCAAGCACAACTGAATGCTGTAATTGGTCAAATTATTCCAATTGGCTTGTTTTGCACCATTTATTTGGATCCCTCCTGCCAATCCAGGAGCCAGGCAGGGCGCCCTGAGTGCCTCCCTCCCTCTTCTCTGGGGATCCTGCTCAGCTCCTTCTCCTTTGGGCTCTGGACTCTTTCATCGGGGGTTATTGTAAATGTTTCAAACTTAAGGGCTAGGAAGCTATTTGTTTGCTTTCAAAATGAAAATGAAGAAGCTTAACAGCCAATCTCCTCTCTTTGCATGCCCCATGTAACTATCATTGGAGCAGTGAGCAAATCATTAAAAATAAAACAAAAGATTATTATAAATCAGATTATTATAAAATTTTTAAAGCAAAACAGTTCCTCATAAAACAAGAAAGGAAACTAGCCAGAGAACAAAGCAAAATTGATTCAAAAGCTTGATGGTTGGGGTAGAAAAGGAGGAAAGCTTTGCACTACCTCCTAAATCTCAGCTGGTGGTGAGGTCTTGGCACCGTGAGCACCGTGAAGGCCTTGCTGCTAGCTGCTCCTGTACCCACTTGGCACATTGCCCCTCTCTAATCCTCACCTCTCCCACCACTGTTGTCAGCCACAGGGGATTGGAGAAACACATCAGAAGTGGTGCAGGTCAGCTGGGGGGGTCAAATATTTGCTGCCATGGGGGGGTGCTAATTGCAGGTAGGACAATGTCCCTTCAGAGGCCAGTGCAGAATGTATAGCTGAGACATTTTCCCCTCCTTGATCTGCCCACCTCCAGGAGCCTGGACAGAAGGGAGTCAAAGCATCTGTTACCTTCCCAGAGGTCTTTACCCCTTTCCAAAGGCTGAAGTAGACAATAGTGAAGATGAGGAAGAGGCAGAGGAGCAGCTGCCAACGGATGCCTCCCACATTGGACAGGCCCTGCGAGTTCTGGAGCTCCAGAACCTTCCTCCTGAGGCAGGCAGAAAGAGAGAAACAAGTGGAAACATCAGAGTGCCATCGCCCTGAGCGCCTCACTTGTCACCAGAGCAGGCTCTCCTTGTACACACAATGGTCAAGGGTGCAATCGTAAGCGCCACTGAAGCCAATGGGACTTAGCTCAGAGCAAAGATGGTTGCAGAGGCTCTGAAGGAGGAACTGGGAACCCTGGTGGGTGGCCCTCCAGATCTTAAGAGCATCAGAAGAGCCTGCTGGATCAGGCCAATGGCCCACCTAGCCCAGCATCCTGTTCTCAGGGTGGCCAGTCAGATGCCTTCAAGGGAGACGGACAAGCAGGACCTGAGCCCAAGAGTCCTCTCCCCTCCGGTGGCCTTCCACCCAGTGGGTTCCATGTAACTCTGATTCTTGCACTGCAGGGCGTTGGAACAGATGACCCTTAGGGTCCTCTTTGCCTCGACAATGCTATGGTTCTATGTTGTTGGATTCCAGCTCCCATCAGTCCCTTGCGCCAGTCTAACATGGTCAGGGATGATAGGAACTGTGGTCCATTGATACCTGCAAGGCCACAAGCTTGAGAGATGCAAGAGAGGACAGGCTACTGTGCCTACGGTGCCTTTGATAGCCCTGCAGAGGATATTTTGAAGGGTCATGGAGAGGAAACAAGAGAAGCGTGCTACTATTATTGTACCTTTGCAACATTTCTAACCACTGAAAAGACAAAATAACATTTAATAAAAGCAGGAAAAATAGTGAATGAGAGATAGGAAGTGAGGGAGGGAGAGGGTTCAGACAGAATTTGCAAATGTTGACAAAACCACATAAATGCAGGAGATGACACAAACTTACACGTAAAACTCCTCAGCTGGTGACTTGGAGTGGTTGGTCCAGGTGACGTTGCTCTTCCCAAAATAGCTGGTGCAGTTGGGCGTATTCCAGGGGTTGTCACAGCTGGTCCAGGGCAAGGTGTGGGTGAATGATGAATAGAAGTAATACAGGGCCCAGGCAATGATGGTGTTGTAGTAGAATGAGACATACAGGCCAATGATGCAGATGGCAAAACCGATACCTGCGTGGAGAGCAAAACAGCACCTTGGAGGGCAGTGATTGGGGGGACTCCCTGGTTCTGAACGGGGTAACTGTGCCCCTGAAGGACCAAGTGTGCAGCCTGGGGGTCATTCTGGACTCACAGCTGTCTATGGAGGCGCAAGTCAATTCTGTGTCCAGGGCAGCTGTCTACCAGCTCCATCTGGTATTCAAGATGAGACCCTACCTGCCCGCAGACTGTCTTGCCAGAGTGGTACATGCTCTGATTATCTCCTGCTTGGACTACTGCAATGCGCTCTACGTGGGGCTACCTTTGAAGGTGACCCGGAAACTGCAACTAATGCAGAATGTGGCAGCTAGACTGGTGACTGGGAGCGGCAGCCGAGACCATAAAACACTGGTCCTAAAAGATCTTCACTGGCTCCCAGTACATTTCCAGGTACAATTCAAAATGTGTGTCATGGGCCAGTCGGCTTCACCTGCTGAGTAGCAGCCTAAAGGAGCAGAAGGCAAAGTGATTCCACCTGCTGCTGATCATCCCTCTTGCTCCTGACGAGAACTAGCTCGCTCCAGCTTTCTTAAGCATGGTTTCTAGTCTCAGTCATTTGCTGGAAACAACATTTGTCTTCCTGGCCATATCTTGCTGCTTCTTGCTTCTCAAGACCTTGGACCCTCGACTTTCTTGACCCCCGGATTGTTTGACTATGTAAACTGAGATATTCCTGACCTTAGGACTGAACTGAAGCTTGCATATGGACTCTGCCTCCAGGCAAGTACTCCCCTGAGATATGGCTGGTTGGCTGGTTTTTCCCTCCACTGAGCTCTACTATGACAATGTTGGTGCTTTAAAGTCCTAAATGACATTGTCATTCAGCTTGGACACTGAGGTCCAGCTCCAAGGGTCTTCTGGTGGTGATGCCCATCAGATGTTAAGGAGATAAATAGCTATAGAACTTTTAGAAGACATCTGAAGGCAGCCCTGTATCAAGAGGTTTTAATCCTTTGATATTTTATTATGATTTTATATGTGTTGGAAGCTGGACAGGGTATAAAAAACTTGAATGACTTGAATCCCACACCATCCACCCCCCCATGGGGATTGGGTGTGATGTGAATCTAAGATTAGTGTATTACACGTGAAAGCACATACCTTGAAAGTTTATATTTACCGTAGATTATCTTTAAGGTGCCACTGGAATGATTAAAACAGATTTTTTCATCTTTCATCTTGTTATTTATTATGACTAAGATGAGTGGCTAACCACTTTCCTCTGGGACCGAAGGTCAAGAGCTCCCTCTCCTCCTGCAGTTTCCAGCAACTGCTATCCCAAAGCACTTACTGCCCTCCAACAGTGGAACCAGAACAGAGCCATCCTGGCTAGCAGCCATACATAGCCCCCTCCTTCTCTTTGAAAGCAATTCAAGCTGGTGGACATCACTGCCTCCTGTTGCAGTGAGTTCCATAGTTTAACTATGTGCTGTCCAAAGAAGAGCTTTCTTTTGTCTGTCCTGAATCTTCCAACATTCAGCTTCAATTGATGTCTGAAACTTCTAGTGCCATGAGAGAGGAAGGAAAACCTTTTGCTCTGTTCTTTCCAGGATATGCATCATTCCACATACTTTTGTCGTGTCCCTTTTAGGTAAGTTGCTCCAACCCACTGATCATTTTGGTTACCCTTTTCCAGCTCAACAATATCTTATTCTGCAGTGGAATCAGAACTGAACACACTATTCCAAGTGTGAACAGCTGCAAGGAGACATGATAATGGCTGATTTATTTTCAATCTCATTCCTAATGATCACTCAAATGGAAATTTCTTTTCTCGTGCCTCCTGCAGGTTGGGCCCAACATTCTAGGGAAGCATTTAAAGCTTAACATCTTTTTTTTTTTTTAAAGAAATTAACCTTTTTACTGTTTTGAGTAAAAGTAGCCTCTGAATATTGAAAGCTAGATTCTTTTAAGATGTCCTAAGTCTAGAGACATAAACATTGGGTGAGTTGAGGAGACAGATGGCTCCTTTCTTGAGACATAGATTTTAATTTTAAAACTTAAAGCATTTTTTACCCCACTCTTTAGCCAAAAAGGCTCCCAGGGCAGCTTCCAAAAACATTAGTAGTAAATAAGGGTGACAGTATTACCCTCATCATTACAATCTAAAAGACACGGCACACAATGAAAGAGGGAAGGGAGGGAGGAGAAAAAAAGCAAGCACATAGCTCATAGAATCTTATAATTTTCATCCTTGCTTGTTTGGCTGGTTTTTACCTTTAAAGATGGGGCAGATGTGTTTCCAAATGGGTATAGCTCCTACCCGATGAAATTGTCCGAGAGCCAGCTCCATGTAAAAGAGAGGCACTCCTCCGAAAATGGCCATCAAGATGTACGGGATGAGAAAAGCTCCTGTGAGAAGAGAACAGAAAGGCCTCCATTATCCTGCCTGCACATTCAGACTGTTTGAGGGGGTCTGGGCAGGGCAGGGCCTTAACAGGTTTTTCCTCCTGTGCTGCTGGATCCAGGGCCACCAGGAAAGACCTGGCCTCCATCTCCCCACAAGCAAAAAAGTCTTGGCTGCGAGACAGTCAAGTCAGCTGTGGACTGGGTGAAATTATAAAAATGTTGTGAGTGGGTGCAAGGCAGCCAGCACCCCAGGCAAGAATCCCTGCAGCCCAGTGGGGATGGAGGGACAGCTGAGAGGAGAGAGAGTTTCATGAATATGCTTTGCCCCCTCCCAGTGATATAAATAACTCATGGTCTGAATGAAAGACCCGGGGTGGGCAGTGGGTCCCCTGTGATAAAGCCTCCTCTTCCCTATAAAGGGTGGGTCACTCTGAGACTGCAATCCTAAGGAGCAACATTCACTGCATTGTTGGTACACCAGTGCTTGTGTAGAAAGACATACCTGTTGTGCTGGGGAGAAATGCACACCCCACAACACTGGGGATAGTTGATGGATGCACCCAGAGGAAGCACCATTAGGTGTGACTGTCATGGGCAAGTCGGCTGTGCATGTGTGGGGATGGGTGTCACTCATCTACATCTCTGCCAGGGTAAAGGGCTTAAAAGGTGCCCGGAGAACTCAACCAAATGTTAAAAGACGGCCATCCAACTCTGCTTAGAAACCTCCAAGGAAGGAGAATCCATCACCTTCCAAGGGAGACAGTTCCACGGTCAAGCAGCTCTTACTGTCAGAAAGTTGTTCCTGATGTTTAATTGGAATCTCCTTCCTTGTAAGCTGGAGAAAACAAGCTTCCTCCATCTTCCATGTGATAGCCCTTGAAACATACCACCTCATACTGAGTCAGACCACCATCCATCGAGCTCAGTAGTGTCAACATTGACCGGCAGAGGCTCTCCAAGGTTTCAGAGAGGGAGTCTCTGCCAGTCTTTCCTAGAGATGCTGTTGGGGATTGAACTGGGGACTGTCCGCCTGCATTGTGGATGCTCTGCCACTGAGTCTTGGTCCTTCCCAAGGTTTGCTGACCAGATCATGTTGGTTCCCTCCCCCCGACTCAGTTCCATTTTTTTTTTTTTTTGTATTTTAAATAGCTTGATTGCATAAAAAATGGAAGCCATGCTAGGAGGCATTAATAATTAGAGGGATAAGGAGAGAGAGCATGTTCTTTATTGCAAGATCTGTAGCATGAGAATACCTTGTATTAGGCATAAAATGTCGCTGAGTCATGAGCAGGTTTACTCACTATCTTACAACATTTGTGTAGATTTTGGATTATTTTTCTAATTAGCCAACACAGCTTTCTACATTCTTGTGTGCTAGTTATTCCAGGAATGCCCAATACCACGGACAGCTCCTTGGAATTTTTTTTAAAACCACACATTTCTTTAAAAAGCAAACAAACTAATCTCCTGCATTATATTGACTTGTAGAACAGCTGCAAAGCCAGGAAGAATGTAGCATTTGGAGCCTGTCATTTGGAGCCCTCCAAAAGACAAAGCCTCAGACTTCGCAATAAAAGGAGAAAAATTGGCTGCTTTTCAGTGCCTCTGTTTTAACACCATTTTCAACAAAAACTATCCCTATCTGTCAACCAAACCAGTGTATTCTTTGTGTATCTGAATGTTCCAAACAAAGCCATGTATGCCATGTCTGAAGGTCACTTACCTTTTTCCAAGGAGCTCAAGGTGGCATACATGGTCCTTCTTCTCTGCATTTAATCTGTAAAGTAAGCTCGGCTTGGCCAAGTGGGGATTTGAACCCTGGTCTCTCCCAGGTCCTAGTCTGACACTCTATCTATCATACCACACTGGCTCTCAGAGATGGTCTTTGACATGGACGCATCAATCTCCTTCCCTGAACCAGTTTTATTAACATGGAATGTCACAGTACCTTTTTGAAACACTTTTCAAAGAAGAAAAAAGTTATAAAGGGTAAGTGGCTGAAATTAGGGAAGTTGGCTTAGAATCATGTAACTGACACAATCCTAGATGGGCTACTTCAATGTAAACTATGCAATGAAAAGAACTCCTGGGGCAGATTTTATACCCATTTTTTGTAAGAGGGTTTTTTTAATGCTGCACCCGGCTCCTTAAGAGCGGTTCCTTCCACATTCAGAAACCCGAAACTTCTGATTCAGCCAGGAGTTGCAAGAAGCTGTCAAGCAGGAAAGGATAAAAAAAATAAATGATGGGGAATCAAGAAGGATTCTGCAAAATTAAGACAAGTATTGAAACCCTAGTTAAAAACAGAAAATGAGGGATCCCAGGCAAGGCATTAATAAGACTCCCACAATTAAAGTGGAAAGCAGTTAACTGTTTAGAAGGGGATGGGGTAGGAGAGAGCCCAAAATCACACCCCATCTCCTTACCACCTCCATTCTGGTAGCAGATATAAGGGAACCTCCAGATGTTGCCCAGATCCACGGCAAATCCTATCACTGACAAAAGGAAATCCATCTTTTTCCTCCACTTGTCCCTGGAGTCTGCCTGGGTGAGGAGGGGTGCTGGGCTAGGGTTTGCCAGAGCAGCCTGCCCGGTGATGAGGAACTCAGCTGGAGGAGCAGACATCCTCCTGCTGCGTCTCCTGAACGCCCCTGCAGGATTTCAGCTGAAGAAGTTGGTGAAGGGGAAGGCAGACCCCAGAAGGGGAGGGCCAGATGGGGTGGGCACCCCCCACCTGCCACAGAGCAGCCACTGGGAAGAGATGCGGTGGATCAAAGGAAGGCGGGAGCTGCCTTTCAAAGGAGGCACGTCCGTGGCCACAAGAGCTGGTGTGGCTTCAGTGGCAAAGAGGAAGCCCCAGCCCAAACTGTGCCTGCGCCACAGACTCCCTCCCAGGCCCTCGGTGCCGCTGCTGCCACCATTTCTCTTCATTATTATTACATTTATATCCCCTCCTCCCTTCTCTACAAGGAGCTCAAGGCAGCATTCACAGTTCTCCTCCTCCCCATCTTGTCCTCACAACATTCCTGTGAGGTAGGTCAGGCTGAGAGATGGCACTGTCTCTCCAATCCAAACCCAGCCCCATAGCTTCAACCTTTATCTGCAGCGAAGGAATTGCTGGATGTTGTGCAGGAATTGCTGTGTGTGCAAAGTTTCAGACCCAGCTAAGAATTTTAGTGATTACCGGAGAATGAGAGGAAATTGGCATGGCAAGTGTCCTGATGGCAGAAGCAGGGCGCTCTGCTCTCCCGCCTCCCTTTCTTCCAGGTAGACCTTAACGCAAAGGTTCTGGGCCTCTGGCCTAGCAGGGAGTTGCAATCTGTGACGTGGGAGGATGGTCCCAGTGAATGGCTGCTGTGAGTTGCAACCAGGGACATACCCTGGAATCTTCCACACTCCTTCAACCTGGGATGAAGTCCTGTTGAACTTTGTGAGGCTCTTCTTGCGCAGGGACTGGATTGTGGGGCCTCTCCATCCACCCTACTGAGAGACCAGCGACTCAGGACACCTTCTCTCCTTGAAATATTTCCATTCCATCTGTAATTGCAATAACCCTGCAAGTAAGAAAGAGTGACTGGGTTTTCCTTTTTCCTCCTCCCTCCCAAATCCTTTTCCTTTTGTGATGTGCTTTCCTTCCTTAATTTGCTGTGGTCTGCCTCTTTGGCTCAGACCAGCCCCCTGATTCTGAGGGGCTCTTTGCTCCCACAGAAAGTGGGATGTTACACTGGAAGCTGGGGTTGTCATATTTCAAAAAATGAAAATCCTGACAGAAAAGTTGTTTTTTTGCAAAATTTCAAAAATGCTGTTTTTGATCTACTTTTATGGAAAATCAGGGGGGAAATGACACTGCCGACATGGGCTGCTGACTGCAGTATTCCAGGAAATTCCTGAAGTATGGCAACTCTGCCAGAAGCGATACTCCAAGAGACTGATACTGTATCTGAGGGACAGCAGCAAAGATGTAAAAGGTAAAGGTAAAGGTACCCCTGCCCGTACGGGCCAGTCTTGACAGACTCTAGGGTTGTGCGCCCATCTCACCTAAGAGGCCGGGGGCCAGCGCTGTCTGCAGACACTTCCGGGTCACGTGCAGCAAAGATGTACTGCTGGCATATGTGGGAAGGCACTTGAGCCTGGAAGTAAGGAACACAGGAGGCATAATGAGGGCCAACCAGGGCAAGTCCAAAAGGAGCCCTGGTGGGATGGAGACCAGCTCAGGCCCAGTCCCTACAAGGACTGGTTCTTCTTGTGCTCGGGGGTTCATGCTGTGAGCCCTGTATCCTGTGCTCAGGTTGCAGCTATGTGCAAATAACTCAACACCTCCTAAAGACACCACAGTCTTGCCAATCGGAGAATGGCGTGCACACAGCATTATCTTCTGCTCAGCGGTACTGGTCTCAGAAACTCAGCCAGGGAAGCGTAGTCTCTATAATTGCCTATCTGTTCTGTCAGTGTGATGTTCACATCTCCTGTCATCTTTGGCTCTAGGTTGTCAATCAAAGAAGCAAAGGAATTCGCAAGGTGGAGGTGAAGAACTCGGAGCGAGAGACCAGGCCCTCATGAGCACTGAACCAGTCAGGCCTGCTATTGTGGGCCACCTGCAGCATCTTCTGCCTCCAGGCATATTGGCCTCAGGTCCCGTCCCCCCCCCCCAACATCAGGTTAGCGGCGAAAGGTCAACACTGGAAATTTAAAATCATGGCAAAGAGGATCAGGCTGAATGGCAGTGCTGAGTAAGTGGCACAAGCTGCAGAGAGGTATAGACAAATAGTCTGATCCATTCAGAGCTTCTCCTGCAGAAGCCCACTGGCAATGCTTGGAAACAGGAAGTTAAGACTACCAGGGGCTCCTACCAGCCATGGTGGGTAGGCTCCTGAAGGCCAGTTCCTGGGAATCACAAGTGCAGAGAATGTTGCTGCCCTGAGGTGCAGCTTCCCAGTGGGCCTCTGGGGACAAGCACAGTTGAACTCTGGAACTCACTCCCACAGGAGGCAGTGATCGCCCCCAGCTTGTTGTTGTTTAGTCGTTTAGTTGTGTCCGACCCTTCATGACCCCCTGGACCAGAGCACGCCAGGCCCTCCTGTTTTCCACTGCCTCCCGCAGTTTGGTCAAACTCATGCTGGTAGCTTCAAGAACACTGTCCAACCATCTCATCCTCTGTCATCCCCTTCTCCTTGTGCTCTCAATCTTTCCCAGCATCAGGGTCTTTTCCACCAGCTTGGATGGCTTAAAAAGAGGATTAGAGAGAAGAGGGCTATCGGTGACTACTAGCCACAATGGCTATGCTCTGCCTCCACAGCTGGAGACAGCAGGTACTTCTGAATGCCAGTTGCTGGAAGCCACAGGAGGAGAGAGTTGCTCTTGTGCTTGTATCCTGCTTGTGGGTCTCCCAGAGGCATCTGGTTGGCCACCAGGAAAACAAGATGCGGGACTAGATGGGCCATTGGCCTGATCCAGCAGGCACTTCATATTTTATTATGTTCTTAAAAGAACTTGCAGAACGTCTTCAGGCTGCAGAATTTGGATAGTATTTTTGAAGCCTAGACCAGGAGTTGGCCCTTCAGATGTTGGTGGAACCCCAACACCTGCAATCTCAAACTCTTGGTGGCTTGGGCAGATGGAAGTTTGGGTTCAACAAGATCTGTTGGTCCACAGGTCCTGCCCCAGCCAAATCAGTATTCTTTTCTCAACAGGCGCCAGAGAGATGCCTCTTAGGAGCCCTTGAGCAGGCCATCCGGGCAGTGTGTCTTCTCCAGTTCCTTAATTTCCAGCATCTGGTCTCTGGAGGTAGACCTGCCTCTGAACATGGAGACTTCATAGCTCAACATTTGTTCTAATAACATAAGCAAATGCTTTGCCAGATCAGACAAAATGTTTGTCTAGGTCTGCCTTTACACAGCACCTATCACATTTTCAGGGCATTTCCTGAACTGTTTATTTGTTTGTTTGTTTGTTTTTCATACCCCACCCATCTGGCTGGGTTTACCAGCCACTATGGGTGGCTTCCAACAAAATATTAAAATACAATAATTCAATTAAAAACTTCCCTGAACAGGGCTGCCTTCAGATGTCTTCTAAAAGTCAGATAGTTGTTTATTTCTTTGACATCTGGTGGGAGGGCATTCCACAGGGCAGGCATGACTCCCAAGAATGCCCTCTGCCTGGTTCCCTGTAACTTCACTTCTCGCAATGAGGGAACTGCCAGAAGGCCCTCGGAGCTGGACTTCAGTGCCCAGGTTGAACAATGGGGGTGGAGACACTCCTTTAGGTATACTCCTTTAGGCTGAGGCCATTTAGGGCTTTGCAGGTCTGTATTATAATCTGAGTTTTCATTCCACATAAAAGTCTCTTCCAAAGACGTAGTGAAATATAAGTTTAGTGCTTGCTTCTGTGTTATTTGCTTCCAGGAAAAAATCCATTTGCAAACAACACATTTGCTAAGATTGCACTATATTCCACAACCTTTCTAGCAGTGGCTTTTTATGTCATGTGAAAGCTCAAATAAAGCACAGAAATTAACAGTTAGGGAAACATTGTGAACATGGAATAAACTGTCCTATGAAAGCAGTCAGCAGGCTATTGCAAAAGATAGTGACACCTACCTGCTTCTCTTGCCTGCTCCCCCCGGCTTCTGAAACGCAGAGGTAAATAAATTAATTTAAGATCCATTTATCTAGAAATGATCTAGTGAATCAGAGTTATTAAAAAAAAATCAATCGATTTGGAGCAGGATCCATTGGGAAATCAATAGGCAGTCAATGATTAAATTGCCTTCTGTGATATTCAAATTCTAAATTTGCATATGCCCACATGCAATCTGAGCATATTTGCCCAGGGGCCTGCACCCTGGTTCTTTTTGTTACATAGCAACACCCCTGGTCACTGGACATGGAGGTTTTACATCGCTGTCAAACAGTTGTCATGGGCCACCCAAGCAGGGGCCACGTCCTAAGACAGTATGTGCTCAGGCTCAAGGTTGCCTCCCAGGCTGGTCCCTCCCAAGTCAGGAATCCCTGCATCACCTCCATTTGAATGGAAATTATTTGGAAACTGCTGGAGAGTTGCAATTTGGAAGGGTGAAGCTGTCCCCATCTCTTCCCATTGGCATTTCCATGTCAAGAATTTCAACATGCCACTAAATTCTCCTTTTTTCAGTATAGTGCCAATCCTTCAAGAGGGAGAGCGCATGTGTTTCAGTGTTGCGCCTTCACCTGGTGAGCATTTGGTGGCAGTGGCAGACCATGACAAAGTGGGGCTTTGTGGAAAATGTCAGTGAGACTGCAAAGGATTCTCCATTTTGCATGCCATTTCAAGTTGAGGTAGAATTTTAAACTCCCTTAGCTTTCCTCTTTAAACAAAAGTGTTTGGATCCTAGAATCTCGGGAGTGTGTCTAGTTGTGCTGAGATGTGTATATTCAGAGCCACTTTCATCTTAGAACTTTATATGTCTCTGTGATGAGCCCTGGATTTCTATGCCGATTAAACAGGCTGAGCTCTAGTGAGCGTCAGATATGAAATGAATGCAGCTTTTGCCAATCTGGTACTCTCTGGATGTCTTGGCCTGCAGGTCCCATTGATAGAGCCTGGACTAAGAAGCCCTTGGTTGGGATTTAAACCTTGGAGACAGCTATGTCTATCCATCTAGGCCAGTCTTGCCTCTTTGTAGTGGCAGTGGCTCTCCAGAGCCTCAGACAGAGACCTTTCCCAGGTCTGCCCTCTGGCCTCTTCAATGGGAAATGTCAAGGACTGAACCTGGGACCTTTTGCCCTTGTTAGGAGACTGTGAAGGAGAAGGAACCAAAAGGCTGAAGGTGACTCATGTAAAGCTTTGGAAGAAGTTGACCCCCGGGAGGGGGCGAAGTCGTGGCCATGGTCAGGAGGACCCTTGCCTGGGCTGCTCCTCTGCCTTTAAGACCAGCTCAATATGCAGGCAAAGCTTTTCACTGCAGGCAGATGAGCACTAGAAGCCCCCAGATGATGTGTGTAGATCAAGCTACTAGTGAGAGGCATAGGAGCAGGGTTTAGCATGAAAGCTGGCCACCTCAGAAGCAGCATTTGGCGCTCCTCTCAGCTTCTTCTTCCCTGGAAAAGAGGCGTGGGACACGGAGAGAAACGACACGGAGCATGTTATTGAGCTGCCAGCCCAGGAAGGTGGTGAGGCCCAGCTCCCTTTTGGGCTCCTGCCCACAGTTCAGAAGTTGCTCTGTGAAGCTGACCTTGATGGGAAGTGACAGGCCGGGCTAAGCTGATGTTCATCTGCCTGCAAGGGGTGCAGGAAGATTGACAGGAGTGGAGATTTCAGTGGGGGGTGGGGAGAAACATCCAAAGCCTTGGTGGGCAAAGGGCAAGGAAGCCTTTATCTCCTTCATCCCAGGGCCTCTCCTGTACCTGGTGCTTTTCCAGCTACATGAGGAAGCGCAGGCAGGGCTCCCTCTGGGAGGAGGGCAACTGCGAGTCAGGAGCCCCCCCCCCCCCCGAGAGGGCAGGATGGCCCTTCCCCAAAAAGGACTAAAAAATGAGCTCTAACTACCAGTGAGAGAGGAGGAGTCTTCCCATACTAGGACTGCTTATTGCATATTCATTACATATCCAAGCATGTGTTTCTTTATTCATTACATTTATATATTGAGGTGTTAGGGTAGAACATCTGGTAGGGGAAACACCATGCTCCTTCTGGGGTAGTTTGTCCACCTTTGCTCCTTCCCACCTGCCTGCCCACCCGCCGCCCACTGCCCTTCGGGTCTCACCTGTGGCTCCTAGAAGTGTTAGCATGCCACAGCAGCCACAATCTTGGGAACGGCTTTGACTGGCCAGCTAAACCAGGGCAGGAGAGCCGATGGGTCTCAAATCCTTGGGAAGTTAGAGACTTCCCTGCATGCAAAGACAGGCTCTGGCAGATGGATCTGAGGAGAGAGACCAAAAGTAGGTCCAACAGTCAGGAAGGTAGTTTCTGCCCTTGTTGTGGAGGGAAGTGAGGGGCAGATGGGGCTCGTCCACCTGGAAAGGGAGCCCATCTAGGAGAAGAAAAAGTCTGATCCTAAACCTCCTTTGCCTTGTGGGATATCTTCACGAGCAGAAAGGACTAAGGAGGCAACCTTCCACAAATCCAGAGTGGAGTCCATAATTTTTCCCAATCATCCATTTGTATGTTGTGTCCTATATCTTGTGCCCATTTAATTGTTACAGATTTGACCTCTTCATCTTTAGTCTCCCATTCTAATAATAAATTACACATTTCCTTTAAGAGTTTATTATTATCATCTACAATTTCTCTTTGAAATCTAGATATGATATATCCAAATCCTTTCTTACTATCGTCTTTAAAAACCTCATTTAATTGACGATGCTGCAGCCAATCATGAATGTGTTCTCTTATCTCATCATAATCCTTAAGTTTTAATTTCCCTTCTCTTTCTATCTGCAAATCTTTATATGTCGGCCATTTCCCTTCCATATTTATCTTTTTAATTGAAATTGCTTCTGTTGGGGCGACCCACCACAGAGTTTTTTGTTCTAATAAATCTTTATATTTCCCCCATACTTTTATCAATGATTTCCTGATTATATGATTATGAAAAGCTTTATGTACTTTTGCTTAATTATACCATAAGTACACATGCCAACCAAATCTATTATCATGTCCTTCCAGATCCAGTAAATCGGTATTTTCTAATTTAATCCAATCCCGGATCCAAGTAGCACAGCT
>NW_028153392.1:0-16825 GCF_964106915.1 Podarcis gaigeae
ACATTACAATACTCCTCTCAGTCTGGTAAGTCAAATTTGCAAAGCACCATTAACCTGACTATGTGCAAATAAGTACTTGTTCTTTATTCCCAAGCAGGACACCACCAAGGGTCATGTATACTTTCGCAAAGCCAAAAGTCTTCCAAAATAATTACCCTGTGAGGATACTGCACTGAAGGATAATCTCTGCCAGGAAGATGCATTTGGCTATAAAGGCTATTGGGAACAGAAGGTGATCCTCTGTAAACTTCAAAACCTGCTGAACAAAATATGAAATTATTTGCTTTAAGAACTAGAATGATTTGGAGAACTCTAGTAGTTCTCTCCTAGGGGCAGGTCAAATACCCAATAAGTTGCCGAGTACTGAGAGATTCTGACTCTTAGGACATAACTTTGTTTTATGGGTAAAGAGTAACTAAGAAGTTTATCCAGTAATTACAGTGTTAGAGAACTCTTCCTGTGTTAGAAAATTAAGGAGTTCATGACTCACTTTGGCAGCCAGCATTTTCTTACTTATCAAACCTTTATTAGGCATTATACAAATAAAACCATAAAAGAGAAAATAACATATAAAAGCCTTGAAATATATATAAAAAGGCTGCAGTTGGCTACATACATATATATATATATACGTCTAGAATCAGTGGTTTTCCTTGTTAACCTGCTCCTTGGAGGACTGCTACCAAAAACTCGGCTACCCCCGCCGTTACCCTTTGGTCAGCGTCGGATAGGTAGAGTCCCACACATTCACCTTGCTGGGGTTCCAGACCAGCCGAAAGAGGGGACAGCACGCGTTGACGGAGCGTACTGTGCAGTGGGCAATGAAAGAGAATATGCTCAACAGTGTCCGGGACATTCATAGAACATCTGCAGAATCTCTTGTTCCTAGGAACGTTTTGATATCTTCCCCTGACAAATGCTGAGGGAAAAACATTCAAACGGGCCAGCATAAAAGCCCTACGTTGGGCTGGAATTATTAATTTAGTGACGTAATTGGCTCTGCTATCTAAGATATTTAAATCATAGAATATGGGGGAGCAAATTTTTGTTTACAGCTGCCATAGTATTTTGTCTCTCGACATCCTTTAGTCTAGTTAGAATATTATGAAAAATGTATTGCTCATTAGAATTGTACAGGGGCTCCAGCTCGATACCTAAAGATTCAATCTTTTTTTCGAGGTGCTGATACCAACTTGATTTATAGGAGTCTTTGAGCAAATCAGCGAGCAGACTTGATGGGGGGCAGCGAAAGTGGCAGCGTAACCAGTACTTTATTGAGGTGGACCATGCCCAATATTCCATTGTGTGTATGCCTATTTCTGCACACATTGTTTCATATTTGATCACAGCTGGGAGTCCAAGAATACGTCTCAGGAAGCTGGAATGAATCTTTTTTAAATCACTGTTATATGCTTGGACCCATAGCGGGATTCCATAGAGTATCTGGGATTGCACTTTTGTTTGAAATATCTGAATGGCCGCAGGAATGAATTGATTACCTTTCTGATAATAAAAGCGGGCAACTGCTGATAAGGTGCACTTTGCCTGTTTTATGGCATTTGTGCGATGGGTAGCCCACCCTAAATTGCTCTGGAATAAGATTCCCAGATACCTATAGATTTTCACTTGTTGGATTTCTTGCCCTCTTATTTTCCATTTCTCTAATTTCCGACCATTCGAGAAGACCAAAATTTTTGTCTTCTCATAATTTATAGTTTGTTACATTCGCAGTAAAGGATCAGTGAAGATATAAGACGTTTCAGACCCAAGCTCGTTAGTGATAGTAGGACAGCATCGTCTGCGTATAATAAGAGAGGAACTGGTTTCTGATTAAGTTTAGGGGCATGTGATTCTATTTTTTGAAGGTAATCTGGCAAGTCTGATAAGAATAAATTAAATAGAAAGGGGGCAAGAATACACCCTTGTTTTACCCCTTTCGTGTTTGGGATGTCTGATGAAAGGTGACCTTTGGTGTTGAGTTTGACTTGACAGGGAGTGTGGCACAATTTTAATCATAGTCTGATTCACAGCTTTGGGCGGTCAATTGAGTCGAATGCACCACGAAAATCTACAAAAGCAGCATATATCTTAGATTGCCTTTGGGATCTGTATTTTTCAACCAGATGCATAAGTATAAGGCAGTGGTCTAGTGTAGAGCGACCTTTGGAGAAACCTATTTGTTCTTTCCCTGGTAAGTTTAGATTTTTCATCCAGGTAAGAGGTTTAGATAAGAGGTGCTTAGCGTAGATTTTCCCTATCACTGATAGTAGGCTTATCGGTCTATAATTCCTTGGTTCTTTTGGGTCGCCATTTTTAAAGATTGGAATAATTATTGATTTTAGCCATATCTCAGGTATGATCCCGTATTTATCTATAAGAGTAAACAGTTGAGCTAAGGGTTCTGCCCACCAATCTATATAGGTCTTAAATAATTCTATTGGTAGACCGTCTGGCCCAGGAGATTTCCCCGATTTGAAATTTTTAACTATCGCTCTAATTTCCTCTTCCTCTACCCTTGGCCACTCTTGGAGTTTATTAATTTTGTTTTTAGTGGTTTCATTTCCTTTAAGTTCACTGTGTAGATTGTTAAATACAGATGTAAAGTATTGGGACCATTTGGATTCTGCAATTGGTGGTAGAGTTAGTTGATTTTCGGCTTTCAATCCTCCGTACACTAGGTTCCGGAACGCTTTGTTGTTTTTACTTTGAATTGAGTCGGATAATTGTAGCCATTTTTGGGTTGCGTATTTCTGTTTCTTTTCGGCCAGGATGTAGTGATATTTTCTTTTTTCATCAAGATAAGAGGGCTCTAGTTTAGTGCGGTTATTTTTAAATGTTTGGCGCAGTTTTCTTTTTAGCCAGCATTTTCAGGCAAAGGAGCAATGCTCAGTAACTATGTATCTGACTTCAGTTTGAGCACATGCTTACAACCAAAGTTATTTAGGGTCATTAACACTTAAATTGATATTCACCTAGTTTGCAATACCAAATAGCATCTCGGAATTACCACCAACCAAATACATGAGTGTTTCTTGTTGAGGTCAAAATCCAACTAGATATGGACAGCAAATGCTGCATTTGATCTTTTGGCTTAAGTTTCTTCCTTTTCACATGCTACTACTATTTGGTGAAAGTCACTTAAAAAAACAAGACTAACATTGTGGTTGATATGTATGGAGTTATATTGTTACATATGCAATAAACAATTCTTCTCAAAGAAATAAATTTCTTTTTAAACAAACAGCTTAAAAAACAACCCCCTGCTTTTGCTTAAAGTAATGGATCAACTTCATAGATATCTTATTTAGGCACTTAAAAGTTGCCCGTTGAGTGCCTGCCTTTTCAACCTTAAGCTATCAAGCAGCTTACAACAGAGAACCACAAAAGAGTTTGATGCACAGGCAGATGGCTGCTCATGAAATGGGACTTCCCTCCTTCTATTTGTGCATGGTGCGCTTACCAATTTTAGCATTTGACTCCATTCTAACCTCAGCCTCTGTGCTGCAGCCACACTTTAATGAAAGGTCCCAACTGAGAAACTTCAGGGGACACAGCGTTACAGCAGAGGAGAGCCTGGGAAACCCTGTTGTTCAAGCAACCAACTGCTGACACAGCTTTGGTCCAACCCAATGTGTCTTACTATTAAAAAACAACAACCATGAGCAAATAAGGTTTTAAAGTTCAGCAGTTTGAATGTTGCCCTTTACTATGTGGTTTTTTGTATTGGCCAACTATATTCTACTTGTACAATGTTAAGATATATCCATTGGTAAGTATTTCCACAGAAACCATACATACCTTTATAGCCACCAGGAGAGCGATATGAATTGGTTGCTGACCTTCCACCTCGAACGGTGCCTCTGACCGATCCACGGCTTGTGACAAAAGGTTGAGGTGGTCTAGGGAAAGTGGTCGTCTGTGCTGCATAAAAGGCGAGAATACCATTGCTTACAGGAACAGCTCCCTCAACCAGGTACTTTAAAAATAGCCTTATAATTTTCAGCCTAAAAGCAGGAGGAGTTTCCCTTATTGCTTCACCCAACCTTTAGCAGCTAAAGACTTTCAAGATAGTTTGCAAATCTTTATTTTGAACAGCTAGAATCATCTCCCCTATTACTGGCAGTTACAATTAACCAAACCATTTCTAGAGCTTTAACAAAGTAAAGGTTTTACGGATAAGTTATCCACATGCCTCCTTGAAAATCTAATCATGTTTATCATAACAAGTAGTTAATGCAGTTATTTCCAACAATGCTTTACTTCATCAAAGGCTGTCACATCAATAATTAGGACTTATTTTTAGAATTTAAATCTATACTCCACCCCTCAAATACAGGACAGATTGCAGTAGAAAACATAAGTAGCCAAAGTTAAAGAGCAACAAAAGTTGAAAGCCTAAGAAAATCTTCACCTGGCCCAGGAAGATTTAAGGATGTAAGATCGCTGCTGAATCCGGCCAAAGGCCCTTTTGGTTCAACATTCTGTTCTCACAGTGGCCAACTAGATGCCTACCTATTGTCCTAGCAGGGCATGTGAATAATAGTGCTCTCTCTACCTGAGATTTCCAACAACTACTCTGGTATTCAGAGGCATGCTATGCCAGTGGGGGCAGGAAACAACAATTGTGGCTATTGATGGCTTTATCCTCCGTAGGGTTTTGTTAAAGAAACAGTCCCAGCCCAGCCACAATTTTTTCACTACGTGTCAGATAAGTTCATGTTTCCTTGGAGATGGGCAGTTGGATACTGCCAAGTCATCACTCTTCAGTCCTTTTCTACTTCTGCTTTTATAGCCACTAGCAGAGTGCCTTGAAATCATTTGGGTTAAATATTGTAAGGCACCCCCATTGCTGAGGAATCAATCGAGTTGTACTCTGATGTCCCCATTACCATTCTTGCACTGAGGTTTTCCTTACCATTTGGCAAAGCATCTTGAGAAAAAGCAGTTTGTTCAACATTTTGAGTAGAATGTGGTTTACACTGGGGTGGAGTCTGTGTACTTGCTGTACAAAAATTCTGATTATATCCTGTAGGATGCAAAGAGTTCTCTTTTATATCCCGCTCCCTGCGAGGTGGTAAAGGCGCGTTCACTTTGAACACCTGCAACACAACACACAATTATGCAAAAAAGGGGCTATTTTTACAGTGTTTCTATAGGCCACATGCATTATCAAGTCTGCCCCATCTTGTGCTGTGTAGTCTACACAGAGTAGAAATTTAAGTATTTTCCATTTACGCTGGAGTGGGGGGGGGGGTCCGGTGCCATGGCTATATCACATTCTACCAGGAATTTGTAATTAATTTCAACTAAGTATCAAGATTGGTACTCCTTATTCACAGGGGTTTTAGTCTCAAAGCTGCAAAACTTCAAGTAGGAACTGTAAAACAGCAATTGTATTATTAGGTCTAAATGCAGCTGTAAGCATGCAAAAAAAATAAAGGGATCCCTTCAGGGAATGCTTCTCTTGTAAACTTGTAGTAAATACATCTGCTTAAAAATAATAGTTCCTACTAAACACGTATCCTCTATTATACAGGGTGCTCTGCTGTTTCTGATGAGACCCTGGATTTAGCTCCTCCTTGTTTATGTCTAGCTTTTGCCCTCCCATCTAATTGCATTCACCTAGACAGCCAATGTACTTACAATCTGCACAGCCTGAAAGGGAGGTGCTTTCATGCTAACACTACTACTTGGGGAAGGAGACTGGAAACCCTTCTCTTGGGGTACTGGTGACATGGTAGTTCTTGATGGAGTCAATGATGTCTCTGATTCACTTGAAAGAGGAATAGGAACCTTGAAGGAAAAAATAGTAATATTCTATTGTCATGCCAATGGGAAAGCCATTTACACTGTTAAACCCTATGCTGTCAAAACACCAGCAGTTTCTGCAAGCCAATGGTTGGGGCATGTCAAAGAACAGAATAGCTTCTACTTCATTTGTTTTTGCTGTGCATTTGGGATTTCCATTAGTCTCTGCTGACTATGTCAAACATGTTTGAGCTAGATGTGTTACCACTTCAAACATTTACATACAGAAGTTTAACATGATGGAGATCCTTATGGCAATGAACTCACATTTTAAAACTTACTAGTTTTCATTTTCAGAGATCAACATTATATAGCAAAGGGATAGCAAACATGGTCCCCCTCCAGTTGTTGTTGGACTACAACTCTCATCATCCTTGACCAGCCATGCCAGCTGGGGCCAACATATCAAGGGAACAATATTTACCACCCCTGCAATAACGGCACACTTTTTTATCAGTCAAATTCTTACAGTATGTGTCAAACTCACCTGAGAAATTTCAGATTTTTTAGGCTTTAATACTTCAGCAATCTCTTTGCTTATCTGATAAAAGGACTGAGGTGGACTGAAGTTCTCAGACTCTTGAGAATTTGTAACAGATGTCTAGAGACATAACCAGATAGTTATTAGTTACTTAAAATGGAAAAAAATGCTTGCAAGAAAGTGTGCCCAGATTACACATGGTATTTTGGAAGATGCTGGGACTCAGTTATTACAGAAAGTATATCCTCTTACTACATACCTAGATATCAATATTCAAGTTAGGTAAACTCTGAAATGAATCCAAGGCTGCAACCCTTACATCATTCCACCATAATGACCAATTGGCAAAAATACATTTCCTTCTCAGTCAATACTGCATGCATCAAATAACTGTTGTATTTCACTTAATTTCCTTCCCCACCAAATATCACCTAAGAGGAATGAAGTTAGTGCAAATTCACTAGAAGTGAATTCCCTGTTGTTCCAACTACAAGCAAGCTGTTAAGTATTCATATCGTGTGCAAAAAATGATAATAGTCACTTCCTAATTCAATAGGTATCAGTAGCTTTAGCACTGTAAATTGACATATTCTGGTTTTCAGTTTCCCTTGTAGTATAACACAACTAGAGCTGTATCTTAATTGGCAAAGTACCAGTTGCAAGATCAAGCTACATCTTCAGCTACTACAATCATTTAACTTCCAAGCTACAGTGGTACCTCGGGTTAAGTACTTAATTCGTTCCAGAGGTCCATTCTTAACCTGAAACTGTTCTTAACCTGAAGCACCACTTTAGCTAATGGGGCCTCCTGCTGCCGCCGGTACACAATTTCTGTTCTCATCCTAAAGCGTATGTAACCTGAAGCGTATGTAACCCGAGGTACCACTGTATATCTAACTATATTATAATTAAGCAAATATATCTATTTGAGAAGAATGCTTCAAAGAGTCCCAGGGCTAACCCACCTATTTTTTGATAGACAGCTCAGTTTCATTGAATAATTTGCCTTACTGAAAACTGTTCAAGCTTATATTATCAGAATTTCAATTTACTGAAGTGTTATCTTGTAAATGTAAAAACTCTGTTATAGGAATACATAAGGGTAAATTCCAAGCCTGGTTCACACATCACATAAAACCGCTGTTAACTTTAAACTATGCCTTAATGTGAACAAACGGCATGTTGGTTCATACTACTCAAGACCCTGCTTTGCTCCACCTTAACAGTACAACAGCGGGGGGGGGGGGGGGGAGTCGGCTTCGTTTGATATGCCTTCTCCCAGGAGGGGCTTTTCTCAAAGGCACACCAGCATTTGCTGCACACCAACCTGTCACATTCAGTATCACCTGGCATAAGATGCTCCCAATGTGTGCCTGCCCCATTTCTCAGAAATACCAAACGAAGGAAGGTCAGAAATAGGCCCCTCCTCCTTAGAGGGCAACATGTTAATCAGGATCAAGGGCAAACTGTAAAGAACAATCAGTAACCTGTGGTGTCGCAAGTTCAGTTTCTGATTCAGACAGTGTATTGTCAGAGGTTAAGGAGGTGATTGAGCCATGCAAGGCTATGGGAGAAGCAGCAACCTGTCAATAGAGGGATATACAATGTAATATATAATGTAATGTACGGTAGACTTCATATATAGTCTGAAAAAATTCTTGAAAATATTATTTAGGACTTCTGGTTTTTGCTGCCATGGTGAACAGCAGTTCCCACAATAGCAGACCCGGGGCATGCAGCCAATTAAGGATAATTTGAGAGTAATTATCCTTGTAAGCCCCCCCCCCTTGGGTCGGAGGGGGAGAGCTCTCACTTGCAGATTGTCCAGTACCTGCCTCCCACTCCTACGGAATGCAGGGGGGAGGGGTTGCTGAGTGCGTAGCATTGGAAACTCTCCAAAACAGTCACCATGAGTGGAGATTCTTCTGTTTTTTAAGCTATATCAGAATTTGGACTTAAGAAACAGGCATGTTCTGGAAGAAGGAGACAAGTTAACCTGCCCAATGGATCAGTCACTAAGTGTCAAGGTCTCGATCTGGAGAAGATTTTTGTCGTAAATGGATTGGTATGTGGTGGGAGAAGCCAAAATGGCAAGCCACATTTAGAAGGTTACTCAAGGCCAGGCATCCCCAACCTGCGGCCCTCCAGTGTTGCTGGACTACAACTCCCATGATCCCTAGCTAACAGGACCAGTGGCCAGGGATGATGGGAATTGTAGTCCAGATGGAGATGCCTGCTCAAGGCAGTTTATGCAGTCAAGATACAAAAATACATTCCAAATAATCAATGCATGTTTGACATGCATTGTGACAAATGGCTTACCACTCTTACCTGAACCGGTACCTCAGGGAAATCATTTTGGCTTGAAAGTTGTTCATTAGGTGCTACAATATATGGGAACATTTGGTTATGCCCTTTCTACACATGAAACTGCTCTTCAAATATCAGAGTTGAACTACCACCATTGTATGCCTGATGCTAGATAATCTATTAAGACAATGCTAACATATAAGGTTTTATTTAAATATATATGTATGTTTACTGATACTTGAAAATGGAGTTGTAAAAAGTCAGCAAGATGTACAAATCAAAATAAAATAAAAACCATAATAACTGTGACTGAGTGGAGTACAGAGGTTGTTTACATTATGTTCATCATTATATTAAGTAATAAATATGGAGCGACTGTCCAGAGTTGACATCTGAATGAAATCAAATCACAAGCCATCAACAACAACAACAAAACATCAGCTGAGAAAGGGGACAGTCCGAGACATGTCTAGGCCAACCAAAGAGTCTGATGGGAAGAAGGGAAGTAAATACTCCCTCTATAGTGATGTATGCGTCATTGGAGTTTTGTACAATACATTATTGTTGGTTATTAAAGTTGTAAATAGAAACTATACTATTTCAAAATATCTGCAGTGGTAAGTCAGATGCTCAGACAATACAATTTCCCATACACTCTCTAACCATCCAGTATGTGTAGGACCAACAGAAAATCTCACTTGAGGTTTTACATTTAAGAGAATTAGTTCTCATTTAGTGACTATTTGTGTCAAGATCAAGGACCAAGTTTCAAAGTTTTAAAGATTGAATTTCAAAGATAAAACTTTTGAAGAAATTTCTAACAGGAAGAATTAAGTTCTGCTCCAGTATCAAGCAAAATTTTGGATGCAATGTAATTTAAGAGAACATTTTTCACAATTTACTGCTTAATAGAAATAGAGGCTTTAAGAAAATAATAAATTCAATTAAAGTTTATCTCTTTTAACAATATATCTCTGCACAATCTGTATAGTGTGTATATTTATTTCTGGTGGTGGTTGAAGTGACCATAATGGTAGTAACAACAACAAAAATTGAATTTATATTGAAGTTTGCATACAATACTTCTAATACCATGAAGTATTAATCTCACCTATCGAACATCTTTATCACATAGATTTAATAATTTGTTGCTATACCAGTCTTTTCTGCTTTATGAAAGTGATAATAGATTCCTAGAACATCAAACAAAATAGGGTCTTCCTTGTTTACCATTAACCACAATTATGATTACCTGTGGAATCAACTGAAGGTGCTTGTGATGAACAAATGGCATGTTGTGAAGGTTTATCAAAATCCAGTAAAGACTCCTTAAAAACAAAAAAGTTACAAGTCTCTTGAAAAAAAAACAACAATCTATTCAGAGATTAATAAAAGTTTACATGTTTTGTGGTGCATTTTAACCTATGAAAATTGCCTTCAGCAATTGAAAACATGTGCCATTAAAATATCTATGACCTTAACACCAACTGATGCCCTCCTTTTCATTTTTTCCTTGCACTCACCATCCATTAGGTACCTATCATACTCCCCCAAACGCCATGTTATCCAGGACAACTTACTTGCATGAAATTATAGGTCCCTTGTATCTGAGTCATCAGGTCTTGTAGTTTTTCCCTTCTTAATATTGGATCCTTTGGAAGACTAGTAGAGCAAAACTCTGCAGCTGGTTGATGAACAGGTTTAGGTGCCTAATAAAATTAATAATAATAATTTAAAAAAAACGCTGAGGAAAATGTTAGTTGAACTATTCAGAGTAGCCAAGATTCCCAGAGTGCTTTTCCCAGTATGCTACTGTATGGGTTAAAGCACGGGTAGGCAAACTAAGGTCCAGGGGCAGGATCTGGCCTAATCGCCTTCTAAATCCAACCCACGGATGGTCCAGGAATCAGCGTGTTTTTATATGTGTAGAATATGTCCTTTTATTTAAAATGCATTTCTGGGTTATTTGTGGGGCATAGGAATTCGTTCATTTCCCCAAAAAAATATAATCCACCCCCCCAAGGTTTGAGGGACAGTGGACCGGCCCCCTGCTGAAAAAGTTTGCTGACCGCTGGATTAAAGGCTTTGCTGGTGCTGAAGTCAACTTGCAAAACACAAGTAGCCAACATGGTACCCTCTAGATGTTGGAATACAACTCCCATCAGCCAACAGAGCCAGAGGTCAAGAGCAATGCAAGCTGTAGTCTACAACATCTGGAGAGCACCATGGTGGTTACCCCTCCAATCAATAATATTCTCCCAATGTACCTCTTACATTTTACTTTAGGCTTAAATTCTAAACATTGTTACAATGGAGAAAGCCCTCAGTGAACAAAGTAGGAGCTACTTCTAAATAAGCACATGGGGCTGTGCTGCAGGTACACAATTTCAAGTCAGATAAAAGGGAGGATCCTAGAACCAAGTCCTGAAAGTGGCATTTTCAGAATATGAGCTCCTTTTCAAGTTACTATTTTAACAGGAGGTCCATTCATGCCTTTCCTGAAGTAGACCTCTTCCTGATATTAAAATTAAATATTTCCGGAATTTTAAACATTGATCTACTACTAAGGTTATGAATTGATTCCTGAGACACTCAACTTGGGAAGCTGCCTTCCAAGGGCAGACCACTGGTCTGTCTAGCTCAGTACTGTCTGCACTGACTGGCAGCAGCTCACCAGGAATTCAGACAAGAGTCTTTTCCCAGTCCAACCTGGAGGTTCCAGGAATTGAACCTGTGGCCTCCTGCATGCAAAGCAGATGCTCTACCACTGAGCCATGGCCCTATGTAACAACTTGAACAGTTTTTCTTTGGTTTTAAATTCTCCTTTCCCTGGGAAGATTCAAAGTGGATACTTCACACAGGAAGTATTCCAGCTGTTCTCAGGATTCTAAGTTTAAGCATTTTGAAGCATTTCCTATGATCAGTATGACCAAGAAAGCAAACCTGAAGGCTGTTTTCAAAGCTCCTAGGTAGTTTACAAGGTTCTCCAACAGACGTAGCATCAATGCCTCCTTCATTCACTCCATCTGTCTTTCCATCCTATGTAAAATAAGAATTCCATGTATTAGATTATTATAATATGACTTAGCAATGTACAACTTTTACATAAATACACCACAGACTCAGTGTTCTACACAAAGTATCAGATTAGCTAACTTTTGAAAGCCCCATTACCTAATGGCATTTTACTGTAACCACTTGTTTCATGTCAGAATCAAACTTCAGTCTGAGCTCTTATTTCTATATTGAAAAGCATTTAGAAATATGTTTTGACAAATTAATTGTTTAAGTAGAGATCAGTCATACAGAAGGATCTAATCTCAGCTGATTGATAAGGTTGATGAGCCCTATCTGCCACTCACTTTCCTCTACAGCACAAGCAGAAACCACTTTGACTGTTGGACCCACTATTAGTCTTGTTTGTTCAATCTGCAAAGACTGTCTTCACATGCAGGGAAGTCCCTAACTCATCAAGGGATTGAGAGCCATTGGCTACCCTCACATTCTCCTTTAATCCCAACAACCGTCATGTAGGTTAAAAAAAGCCTTCCAGATTCATTATCCTTCCTTCATTTTTTTTATTATAGAAATCCAAAACTGATCCAAACTTGGAGGTCTATGTCTATATTCATCCCTGCTCTATTCCTCTATTATATATTACTCCCCACTTTTGAACATCTAGAATCTTCAAGGTTTGTGATCAGCAATGCTAAGTTCTCTCCCCCTTGCCATTCCAAATATGAACCTGGCAAAAATTCACTGAACAGCAAACTATTTACACCCCTTTAGGTTTAGTTTATTTCCATGTTCAAATATTTGCTGAGAACACTGTTTCATGTAGAGTTAGACTACTGTGGCAAAAAATAAGCTGGTCATTGACAAAGCCCAAACTTTGAACTTTTAGATACATCACCACCCTAAACTGTAGTTTTAGTATAAAAATATTGTACAGACAATAGTATTGTTTATACCAACTCACTTCACTGGGTCCCAAATCAGGCTTCTTTGGCCCAGATTGTTCCTTTGAGGTAAGATTTCCAGCTCCCCATATCTTTGGAGGGTTCTGTAATGGCTTCTGAAGTGCTTGCCGTGGTCCCTCAGATGTTTCCCAAACCTTTGGGGGTTGGGTTTTTTGTTCCTTCTCTTGCTTGATGTGTGCTACCCATTGCTTTGCAGGTTCGGGTTTCTTTTGCTCCTCCTCTCCAACACATGCACTCCAAAGCTTCGCAGGTTCCGGTTTTTCCACTCTTATTTGAGCAACCCATGTTTTTGGACATTGTGGCTTTTGTTCCTGCTCTTCCTTAGCTTTGCTCATCCAGTGTTTAGGGGATGCCCGCTGTTCTCTAACCTGAGTTACCCATGGCTTCAGAAGTTCCTCCTTGTGATCATCACCACCTTCCTTAAGATGAGCTTCCCAAGGCTTTGACAGTTCCAGTTTCTTTCCCTGCTGCCTTACAGATTCCAGAGTTTTGACATAATCTTGTTTCTGCTTCTGCTCCTGCTCTTCCATGTCAACAAGCATTTCCCAGGACTTTGGAGGTTCATTTGTTTTAACATGTTCCACTTCCCAAGGTTTGGATTCCTCAGGCTTCTTGATAGGGGAGTCAGCTTCAGGCAAATAGTGCCTATTAAGAAACTATACAAACCAAAGAAACTTAGCATTTTACCAGTACTCATCTTATTGCTAGCACAATTAAAGTGAAATCATGCCAGAAAGTTGTTGTACAAGAGTCACCCAACAGGGTTGAATTGTACATTTTCCAAAAATGTTTGTAAATCTGTGTGACAGTGAACCGCCCTAAGATCTTATGATGAAGGGCAGTATATAAATTTAATAAATAAATGTCGAGATCTTCAGACATAAAGACAAAACACTTGCTTTCAGATTTACAAAATGCTACTGCGCCATCCTGAATACTCATTATATGGTTCTCTTATTGAGAACATCTGCTGCAGCTTCCTGGCTAGTTTATATCCAGGTTTCTTGAAAGAGAGAAATATGCCTGGTTTAAGACCACTGCAAGGTAGATGGCTTGGTTCAAAAAAACCACAGTGATAGCACAGAAAATCCACATTGTGCTAGAGACTGCCCATAAACCCTCAAAGCTGAACAGGCAACTGATTGTTAAATCTACCTCACTGCACCCTGTCTCAAAGTCAAAGGATTTATGGACTCCCATTTGGCAATTGCCTTTGCTGGAGCCTTGCTACAAATTTCTTCAAGTGGAGCTTTCTGAAGAGATTTCTGTATTATCTCCAGTTTTTAGTTCTAGCATCACTGCACTGATATAGCAAGCTATTCTGCAGTTTAACACTAATTTCTTCTACTGTAGCATATCATTTAATAACTTACCTCTTGAGGCTGTATCTCAGACTGAATGTGCTCCATTTGAGGTGCTAGGAAGAAGGATTGCATAACTTAGATTCAAGTTCTCACAAAGCCAAATAATAGAAAACAGTTTAATTCTCTAAGCATCCATAGCACATTCACTTTTGTGGGGTAGGGGGGACCAAACAAAATGACTTACATTTCAGGCTAGTCTAGCAACCACCTCTTTGAGAATTTGCTAATGTCCAGTATTATAGTAAGAAGTCACACAACTTCTTCTGTATTTCTTACTAAATACATTTAGTAGGAAAGTTTAAAATTAATCCCAAACAGCTAGGATTGTTTTATTATTGTGGTACAATTGATTTTAACCACCAATAAAGCCTAAATAAGGTGAAGAGCAGAATATACATAACTTATTTAGCTAAAAATTTAAGCTATATAAATTGACATGAAAATTTAAGACATACATCTGAAGTACTGTATCAGCAGTTAAGAATTTAAGATTTCTACAAATATATTACCTGATTCACTGACATGCTCTGAATTTGAGGGTTGTCTTGTTCTTTCAGGTCTTTGCATTTCTTCACACAACTCAGGTCTTGTAGACAGTTCTTTTGATTCCTCTTTTACTGGTATGTTGGAAGGAGCAGGAGTTTTTTCAAAATAACCAGAATTTAACAGTTTAGATAACAAATCCTTCAGGTATTTATCTAGAGGACAGAGAGTTGAATGATAAGCAGATTAAAAGATCACAAAATGAGTTTTCAGTTTTGGGATATGACACCATCTCATCTTAATAAAGATCAAACTTTTTTTCTTGGCACAATATATTCTTGGAAATGTTTTTAAGTAAATACTTAAGAGGATGTTTGAAAGGGCAATGTAATTCAGGCATTTCAGTTAACCAAAAGACCAAAAAAAAAATACAGTTGTGAACACTGAGAACATCCACAGAACACAGTTGATTTCAAAAACTAATTTGCTTATTGGTAAAAGACTCATATACACAAAGATTAACAAAATAATGCAGCCTTGGGAAGTTATCCTGAGATATACTCTGAAGAATATATGCCTTAAACACAGGAATGCTGAACTTACAATTGGTTAAAAGACCAATTTCCCTATCCAGCAAATCTCCTGGAGTCACACCCATAAATGTGCTGGTCTACCTTAATTATATACCAAAATAAAACATGGCTCCTGTTGCTGTGGGAACTCACCTGTTATTAAACACTTAACACATAAATGCAATCCCATGTACAGTACATCTACATAATATTGTGGCTTGCTTATTAAGCAAAATGACTTCCCACCCATGATAACAGACTGAGCACAATGCATCTAGCAGTACTTCCTCTTTGCATTCCTTGCACACACTCAAGGTCTGTTCTGGAGAGTTGGGAGTCTTCTGGAGCAGATTGTGGGTGTGCAGGGAGAGGAAAGGAAGAGGAAGTTCTGTCATGTTTGTTCATGCCATATTGGATATTGCCCTAAATGTGAAGTGGGGAACTACAGGCCATGCTGGTGTTGGAAACAAGTTATAAACAATCTGCATTTATGTTGTGAAGGGGAGCTTTGCTTCTGCACATGACTGTGGCATGATGGGAAGTTTTGCTTCTAAGCTTTGCTTCTGCGCATGATTTCTGCACAAACCGTTCTAATATTAAGACATTCCCTCATCACCCTAGAACGTTCAGTTCACATTGAGTTCAGGAAAACATTATACTCTGACCTGTTCTTAATGCATAGTTGACCACATCTATCGGAACGTAATTGTTTAGGTCTTGCTATATCAATCACTAGTTATAATTTAATTAGGAGGTTTTCATGCCTGTCTAGTTCTGTGCTCCCTTTCCCAGCCTTTAATCTATCGGTGATTAATGCCTATATGCAACCCTTGCTTTGTACTTGTGTTAACCAATCAGCAACAAGCACATATGTGGCAATGCTGTAATATTCAATAAAAGGGACTCCCCGAGACATGCTCTAGAGATGCCTCCCATATGACACTTGCTACTCGTCTGTCGTTTATTTCAACCCAACAATGTTGCCCTAACCAGGCAACAGCAGTTACTGGCCTAGAAAATAATTCTTTCGAGCAAGGGAAGGAACAATATAAGTATGTTTCTGAACTGGAATAAATGTTCTAATCCCAATCCTGCTATGAAGTATTTTGCCTGAAGACTGTAGATGCAAAAATATCTAAAGGCTACTCACAAGTTGTCCCAGCTACTGTTTTTTCACTGCCTTCTAGCAGATCCCAGTAGTAGCGTGATGATTGCTCCATTTGGTCTTCAACACTTCATGTCAGAGGAGAAAAATAAGTGTCAGTGCTAGATCAAGAAAGTAATCAACTTTTACTTAAGATGGCTGTTTGATATAATAGTACCTTGTACCCTATAAGCAGCAACTGGTTTTTTGGTTCAGAATTGACTGACGTAATTAAAAACATCCTTTAGCCAGTTATGCCAACACCATTTCACCAATTTAGTTATAAACCACTTCCTATGAGACATTTTGAAACAGTTTAATGATAAAAACATCAGTTTTTAGTAAGTCTTAGTACCAGTTTAACAGGTACAAGTGCACAGTGTACACCGTTCAGTTTTTTTCAGAAGACCCGAATGCTAAGTATATTTTGCCTGCAAATGCATATTGTATTCCCTTCAGGCTATCTAATAAGTTTTAATAATAAGAAGACTTGTACGGCTCCATTCCAAGTTGAGCCTAAAGGTCTACCAAATCACATGTTAAGTTGAGAAAACTAGTAATTCTAATTGAATTTAGAACTACCGTATTTTTCCCTCTATAACACGCAGATTTTTTCTCCTAAAAAGGAAGGGGAAATGTCTGTGCATGTTATAGAGCGAATGTATGGTCCCTGGAGCCGAAAA
>NW_028153391.1:0-1000 GCF_964106915.1 Podarcis gaigeae
AGCAGACACCTGATAGTGGTATGAATAAAGGTAAAGTGTAATTTCTCTACAGCAGCACTGCTTCCAGGACACTCTCAACCCCACAGGGTAATGATGGCAGCAGCCCTGCTGTAGAGGAGAGGAAACTGTGGCCCAGGGAAGATTAGGTCAATTATGCCATCCTAATCATAACACCCCATTTGATCATAGTGCTGGTTGCCATTAGTCGTTAGTCAGTAATGGGGAGGAAAATTGTCTGCTCATTCTAGGGGAATGTCCCTTAATTCTTAGCATTATTACTAAAGGTCAAATGGTGGAGCAGATATCCTTAAAATAAATGAGTAGTGCAAGTAGCATTCAGTATTAGTGGTAGTTATTGTGTTGGGTGAACTACCTTATGAATTCATGAAAGGTATCATATCAGTAAAATGGAAAATAACATAACATAAAAATGGTTTGGATACTGTGTGCATCCTCACACTAAGCCTTCCATGCTATTACCCTAGAGCAGATCATAGCTGAAATCCATGTGCTAGCCACAGGCATACAGGAAAGTCTACATTTAAAAGAGAATTTCAAGGCAGGCTGTTTTACTGTAGGCACCTGATCCACTGCTGGATTATACTGCCACAGCTCACTGGGTCTTGGTCTTATGTTGCTTTCCATAATTTATATATTAGAAAGAAAGAAAGAAAGAAAGAAAGAAAGAAAGAAAGAAAGAAAGAAAGAAAAGAAAGAAGAAGGGAAGGAAGGAAGGAAGGAAGGAAGGAAGGAAGGAAGGAAGGAAGGAAGGAAGGAAGACATTCCAGCCTTCTAAGCTATCTCCCCAACCACCTCTGAGAGTTCTTTGCATAGACAATGCTACAAGAATATATGTCTGGAAAAAGTTTGTGAGTGTTTTTTTAAGCGTGTAAAGAAACAATAAGAAGCAGACATTTTAAGACTAAAAAGAGATAAAATGGGGAGGAAAGGGGGAGACTGACACAGAATGAGAATCAGCTACTTGATTATGCTTTTGGAG
>NW_028153390.1:0-28270 GCF_964106915.1 Podarcis gaigeae
GTCTTGCTAGCTAGGGATGATGGGAGTTGTAGTCCAAAAACAGCTGGAGGCCCAAGGTTGGGAAACACTGATCTAGAGGACCACAGTTTCTCCAGGCCCTGTTTCAAATCAAATTAAGGGACAGACAAGTGGCTTCGTCAGACCCAGGTCTTCTCAAGCAGATGGGGTCAGGGTGGCAAAGACACAGGCTCTCACAGGGGAAAGAGCAGCAAGTGTCAGAGTAAGTCCCTCTTTGACAGCAGACAAAGAGAGACAAGGGGGAGGGAATGAGAAATTACTGAGTGAAGGGGAAGAAGCAGTTGGCCACAGGAATATGAACTTTGTGCACACCGAGACGCAGGGAGAAAGAACACAGAGGCTAAGCTCAGAGAGGGATACAGGGAGTGCCATTTGCGTGTCGAGGTCCCCAGGTCCACCCCAATAACTCACACATCACACAGACTTTTTGTTTAAGGTTTTTGGCATAATTTTGGCCACAACTTTATTAAAATACAAATTTGTGAGTGGTTGCTTAGGCATTGGTTGCGACTATCTGCCCCCACCATGGAGGACAGACTGACATTCCGCACGATGCGAAAGTCAGAATGGGGGAATACACTTGGGGGTTACGTGGAGCAGGGAACCTGCCCTCACCCCAAATGCAACCAGGAGCTCATTGCTATGGCCCGAGCCCCCTTGACAGAGTGGACAAGCAATAGTTAGCCCCCAATTCCTCTAACAGAATCCCTTGCAGCAGCAGCATTAGAGGGGCAGGCACAGCCAATCCATGCCCCTCAACCAACCAAACCATAAACCAATGCCTAACCGCAACCTTACAAGTTGTGACGATTTGCTACGCAGTAGGCAAAAACCAAATGGCCCCAGCCAATCAGCCAGATGGACAAAATTCCTACCAGGCCCCCGCTCCAAAGCAGACGACCCCATGACAGGCATAGCAAGGTCAAAGCGAACAACCCTATTCTAGGGAGGGAGGGACGGGCAATCCACTGCATGGGCGAAAAGAGGAAGCCCTAGCCTCGTGCAAGGAGTTTTACTATTTCTGGCTGTCAATCAATAAATGGCAACATTAACTTCTTCCCAACAACAAGGGAAGCCCCAATCACATCAGTGGCCAACGATCAGTTAGCCCGCCCCTAACTTTGGAGTGTCCTGGTGGCCCCCACCGCAACACATGCTCTCCATGAAGGAGAACACGCTCTCTCAAATCTTGTAGGATCACGAGATTGGCCGAGAAGTGTGAAATTAACAGGAAAAGAAAGTGGGGGTTTTCCTGGGGTGGAGCTCAGTTCCGGCAACGCTTATGTCGGAGGAGGACTGAATTAGCTGAGCTACGATTAGGGCTCTGTGATTTACTAATAAATCAGAAATAATTAACTACTGGAGCCGTCTCATGGGGGGGGGGGGCTGCCTGACAGCAGGATATCCTGGTTACTCACAAGCAAGGCTGACCAGGAATGCTTTATAGGAAGCAGGGTGTGTTATCACATGGCCGGCCCTGTTTTGTAGGGACAGGAAGTTGCACCACCCTGGTGCTAGCAATAAAACCCAGGAGTATTCACACACACACACACACACACACACACAGACATCCCGCTCCACCTGCACCATTGCCTAGAAAGATTTTTCAGCATTAAAATAAAAAATAAAGCACTACAAGACCAAGAAGCCCTGACAGTATTGCTTCCTCCTACTTACATTTGTTGGTAATTAGTCTTATGAACTCGTTTCTAAAACCAGGCATGTACATTCTGGAAGTTACTTCTGCCTTACGTTTCTCTCATTTGTAAAAAAATAAAAATAAAAATACCACATGGAACTGTGTTTCAAATACATCTTGCACATCCCTCCACAGGTTGGACCTCCTTCAGGAAATCATCCAGGAGCTGCAAGGAAAAGGCGATTCTCCCACTGTGAGCCAAAGTAGGTGGAGCAGTCTGTGTACATACATACCTTTAAAGCACATTTATAGCGCCGGCTCCCCCCAAACTTCAGTTTGCGCCTCACAGCTACAGTTCCCAGCATCCTTAACCAACCACAGTTCACATGTACTTTAAATGTATGGCGTGTATGACTGAAGGACGAAGCACATATATATCCACTGTTCTAAATATGTGGCAGAGCAGTGAAATAAGTTATTTGTTTATGTATTGAAACAGTTGTACAGTGGTACCTCAGGTTAATTATTTAATTCATTCCGGAGGTCTGTTCTTAACCTGAAACTGTTCTTAACCTGAAGCACCACTTTAGCTAATGGGGCCTCCCGCTGCGACCGCACCACCGGAGCACGATTTCTGTTCTCATCCTGAAGCAAAGTTCTTAACCCGAGGTACTATTTCTGGGTTAGCAGAGTCTGTAACCTGAAGTGTATGTTACCCAAGGTGCCACTATACTCCAAGCTGGCCGGTTGCCTTTATGTTCATTTTTTAAAGCACCACTTTTGCATTTCTAATATTAGAAGTTCGTGCTCATTAGGCCCTTATTTTATTTTTTAAAATCATGGTAATTAAATTGGAGGGCTATGAGTACTCAGAACACGAGAGTGGTCAGGGAGATGAGCTGCTCAGTTCTGTGCCGAGCTAACCTGCCACCTACCTGCCCATAACTTGAATGGCTTCCCTTCAACTTGGAGAGGAATAGGTATATGTCTGGCCAGTAGGTGGCAGGTGATGCCTGCCCTTTGAAAAACAAAAACAAAACTTAGTTAATGAGTTAATTATACAATGTGGGATTTTGGGATGTGGGATTCTTTCCAGACTGTGCCTGGAAAGAGTAGAGGAAAGGTAAGTGTGGATAAGCCCTCAGGGCATGAGTTCAGAAAATGAAATAGGAGCATATATGAACATATATTTGCACGTTTTGCATAATAAAATTTGGCTTGCTGGCCAGAGGATGCAGGAAACTATTCACACTGCCTTGAGCCCCGCCTCTGAGCCCTTGAAGTCTCTAGTCTGCTCCCTTCTCTATCTTCGGAGATTTCAGTGGTCTTCCCCATATGCTGTCAAAACTACCGTATTTTTCCATGTATAAGATGGCGCCTATTTTTTTTAACCGAAAATTAAGAAATTTAGTTGTTTAGCTTTTGGGGGTTGGGGGGGTCACTTCCACCAATTCCTCACCCGCCTTCCCACCACTGCCAATTGCTTGCCACAGCCACTGCCGATCGCACACTTCGCTGCATCCGCCAGTTGCCTGCCGCAACTAATCGCCAGCAGGCCTTGCCGCTGCCACCAATCACCCGCCCAGTCGCCACTGCCAATCTCCTGCTTGCTGCTGCCATTAATCACATGTCTCCCCTCTCATTTCACTATCCATGTGTAAGACGACACCCAATTTTTGCCTTTTTTTTTTTTTTAGCAAAAAGCATAGTCTTATACACGGAAAAATACGGTATCTTTACCCTCATTCTCTTGAAGAGCAGATCCATAAGCAACAGCTGAGATTCGTAGGACACTGAGATGCTCAGGGTCAAATTCTTCCCTTGTGCAAAATCTCTTTCTGTATTTGTTCTAGAGATGAACCAGGAAGTACCATCTGTACCCAAATAGGAGAGGGAACATAGCTTAACAATAAAGCATGAGTTTTGCATGCAGGAGATACGAGGTCCAGCCTCTGGCATCCCCAATTAAAGGATCAGGACACCACAGGTGGTGTGAAGAGCCATTGCCAGAGTAAGCAACACAAGGTGGACAAATAGATGGGCAGCTTCCTGCGTTGCTAAGCGTGGAATCTTAACTGACTCGTCACAGCATAGCATTGTGTCTCATAAAACCCCACCCCTCACTTCCTTAGGGCAACAAGCAAGGAATGGAAAAGGCCAAGCTCTTGTCTCAGGGCAAAAGAAAACAACTCCAGTCCCCGCTGCAGGGCAAGGGGCAGATGCTAGCTTGAAGAACCACTGAGTGATCCTTACCATAACCGTTCCACTGGACTGGACTAGACCAGAGCTCCTATTCTGAAATAAAAGCAATCTGCATCCTCATTCCTTATCAACCCGTATGGACCTTGAGAATCTACTGCCCCGGATACACAACTTCTGACGCGCTAATTAAATAGTTCAAATGATTCCTGTACTTCTGTGCAAGTTCTGTTTCTAATTTGTGTTATTGTTAACCAAAATAATTTGCAGAGGACTCTGGACGGGGGTTGGGGCTACGGGTCAGGTTTGTGTGGAGGCTTTCAACCCTGTCAAAGGCTGGCCATGAGTCCAAAAGGGGTAAGGGTTCTTTCTAACCAATTCCCTCAGGTGCACATTGTTTAACTCGCTTACATTTGTGTTTTGTGCTAGTAAAAGGTAAAGGGACCCCTGACCATTAGGTCTAGCCGTGGCCGACTCTGGGGTTGCGGCGCTCATCTCGCTTTAGTGGCCGAGGGAGCCGGCGTACAGCTTCCGGGTCATGTGGCCAGCATGACTAAGCTGCTTCTGGCGAACCAGAGCAGCGCACGGAAACGCCATTTACCTTCCCGCCAGAGCAGTACCTATTTATCTACTTGCACTTTGATATGCTTTCGAACTGCTAGGTGGGCAGGAGCAGGGACCGAGCAACGGGAGCTCACCCCGCCACAGGGATTCGAACTGCCGACCTTCTGATCGGCTAGTCCTAGGCTCTGTGGTTTAACCCACAGCGCCACCCGCATCCTTTTTGTGCTGGTACAGATGCCCAAATGTAGGCATATCGACACTGGTGTGTGGGGGTGTGGGGGTGTGTGGGTGTATGTGTGTTTATACAGAAAAGCTTAGTCCCATGTTTTCAAAACAAATAACATGAAAGCAGTTGGGGTGTACCATTTTAGAACCATTGGGATGAGTAGGGGCAATGAACAGGATTGAGATTGCGGTAGGTACTGAGCAGAGTGAGGGTGGGGTTAACCCTTTCCTCCTACCCTGCAATCCTGATGGGGGAGAAAAAACCCCACCTCTAATCTACTTTTAGCCTCCAGAAGAAAGGCTCAATTGATCCTGATTATATTGGATTGCAACCTGAGGGGGAAAGGGTTAGGCCTCGCTGCTGATTGAGATCTTCCAGTTCTTTTTGGGGAGCCCACAGACCTCCGTAAGCTGTCCTGGAAGGTCCTAACAAAGAAAGGCATGATAGTTTGCTTATCCCTCGTTTAATCTGAGAACTACGAAATGGCTTCGTCACCTGGGTCCTTCTAACCAGCCTGAAGCAGGTTTAGATTTCATAACACAGCAACATCGTTTGTCCCTCAGACCATTCAGTGCGGCCAGATAGCAGGGCTATAGCGGCATCGCAATAAAATTTGGGGTTCTGTTTTCAGTCCGGTTTTACGTCGCTTATCTTCTCTGCAAAATGAAGGGAGAGCAGCTTTGGGGATTTGTTTTGGTTTTTAAAAGGGCACCTTACACACAAACAGCTGGATTTGAAGACCCACATGGGAGCTTTTTGAGCAGGGTGCTAGCACTCTTCTGACCTAACAGGTGCCTCCATTTGCTATTCTACAATCTAATGCAAAGTTAAACGTGCAGGTGTTCTTCGCCACCCAGTCTCTGTGTCTCTCTGCATTTCCTTATGGAACAAGTGAAATATCGTAATTGTCATAATTCTTAATGTAGTGGGGAAGGATGCTTTGAGGCATCGGTTGCTGGGATTTGGGCAGGCAGCGAGTCAACAAAAGCAGATCTATCCCGTATCCTGTCTTCCATCAGAAACCAGAAATAATGGGGTAAATAAATTGCTGCTGTTCGCTTTCACCTTCCAGCAGCCTGAGGTTAGGAAACGCTCTGAGCTTCAGCTGACATTTCCTAACTGTATTGGTTAAATAGCTGTTGATTATATGATCCTCTCTTAGCCTTTTATTTACTGCGGTCAGGCTACTGGCTTTTAACAGCTCCTCAGTGCAGTAAGCCAAAGCGGGTGAAGAATGGTTGTGTCCCGAAAGTGGAAGCCTCCAAACAGGCCGTAGCAATTAAGGTTCCTTTCATTAGCTGGAAACAGATGAGGCAGGATGCCCACCCAGGCCGCTGTAATCAATTCTCTTCGTAGCTTCACTGCGACTTCCCAGGGAAATGATACATAGGCAAACCCACACTTGTCTATAGGCATGGTATATAGAAATGGTATATAGGCAACCCACATTTGTGGGTTGGCCAGGTCTTACGGATCGTATCCTTTATTTCTTGAAAAACTGAACCACGGGGATTGAGGGCCATCCATCAGAAGAGGATAATTTAAAAGGGTGACAGCCCCACCACAGCAATCCCATAACCCACCAAGCATTGTATGATGGAGTGAGTTTAACAGCAAAGCCCTATTTGAATGCTGCTATCAACATCCGGCTAAAGACTTTAGAGAGAAACTGGAAATGTGTGTTGTTCCTGTTGAACACTTAAATACTGGCAGGGATGGGGCAGTCCGGAGAAAAGCCGGGAGACTTTCGAGAGTTCTTTCAGCGTAGCTTTATGGCCTCCCTTCTCTGTGCCATTCCCTATAGATGTCTGTTGCACCACAATATTAGAAATGAAGGGGGAAAGCTCTGATTTGTATTATTGATTTCCACCTCAGATTGGGAAGGCGAATTAGTTCAAAACTCCAGATCTGCCGAATGCTTTTAGACTCCTTTCCAGCATTGCAGTTTTGTTCCCATTCTTTTCTACCCCTCTCCCCAAACTAGCAAGATGGCCCCAGAGGGGGATCTGCTCAGAGGCCCGGGATCTGTTCCAAAAGAAGACCATTAGATGGCATTACAGTACATAGGATTTTAATGCAAGCATTTTGGCCCGATGAGAATACAAAAAAAGGGCTTTGCTTCCAAGTGACATAATGGTACATAACAAAAGCAGGTGACAAGAGGTGGCAGAGGTTCTTTAATACATTCTGCTTCAAAGAAAGAGAGAGAGAGATGCACAAAACAATCAGGCTGACATCACAAGCAACTATAAAGCAATTTTGATACAAACAGCCCCTTTGATTTTGCCATCTCAGGCAGGTTTAGCTCCCCCTCAGGGCTGCACTATGCTATGCAGGCTTGATCCAAGATGGCCGTCGGCTTCACTTATGTTGGCACAGACACAGCCTGCCCACCTGGGTTGTGTAAACTGGTTCTTAATCAAGCGATGAGCTAGCAATTATTGCTTGAGCAAAGGATTTTGGCACCTGACTGGACAAGTTGATCCATATGACATACTTTAACCTACTGGGCCACTGTTTCTGACATGGAGGAGTGGGACAGACCTGTGACACCAGCAAGCTGAGAACAAGTGATTTTGCGCTGGGATCTGGGCTACCAAGGGGGGTTGAGAAGGGAGGGCTTCCTAATGGAAGAAGCAAGGGGGCATTGATTGGGAAACAGCTACCCTACAAATTTGAAACTGGATTGCCATGGGAGGGCAGCCAAGATGGTCAAGGGCCTAGAAACCAAGCCTTATGAGGAACGGTTGAGGGAGCTGGGCATGTTTAGCCTGGAAAAGAGGAGACTGAGAGGAGATATGATAGCCATCTTCAAATCATCTGAAGGGCTGTCCCATGGACGATGGAGCAAGCTTATTTCTCCTGCTCTGGAGGGTAACACCCAAACCAATGGATTCAAGCTTGCAAGAAAGGAGATTCCGACCAAACGTCAGGAAGAATTTTCTGACAGTAAGAGCTGTTTGACAGTGGAACAGACTCCCTTGAGAGGAGATGGACTCTCCTTCCTTGGAGGTTTTTAAGCAGAGGCTGGACGGCCATCTGCCAGGGGTGCTTTGGTTGAGATTCCTGCCTTGGGCTAGATGACCGTCAGGGTTCCATCTCTGATTCCTCCAGAAAACTCTTGTAGTTCTATGGCGGTTTGGAGCATATTTGTTAGGCAAAAGTTCTGAAAACTCCTTGCTCAGGAGGACTCATAACCGTGTCTTTTGAATGTGTTTTATTTATTTTTTAAGGGTAGGGGTCCTAAAGTTTGGGGAGGAAACACAGCCTAAGATCACATACTCCTCTCAGAAGAGTTGAGCTGACATTCCACCCACCCTGCCTCAAGTTCCCAGGATGTGGACCAGCCTTTTGCCCTAACAGTTTTGAGTGCAAGGGTTTCCTTTATCCCCACTGTCTCGCTGTCCGCTTGGCTGCACACTTGCAGGGACGGGCCCATAGCTGCCATCATACGTGCCCCTCGGCCCATATGCTACGGACCCACCGCTGTAAGCCGATCCCCCTGCCGCTGCTCCACCGCCACCGTACGGATATAACCTAGGTGGCTCGTTTCGTATTGGGATGTAGCCTCCACCCCGCTCCTCAGCAGTCGGTATGTAAGGGAACCCAGGTCTCTTCCACACTGGGCGGGGGAAACCCTGGCTGTTATAACCAGGGCCATAGCCATATGACCCAACGCCAGCCCCATAACCTGGCATGCCAGGCTTCACATTTGGTGCCCATAACGGAGGAGGGAGCGTCCCTCCAAATATAGACCCCAACAACCCAGGCCGGCTTGGCTTGCCAGATTGGAAGGGGCTCACCCCTGGTGAACTGGGGCCAGTTGTAGAAGACCCCCCTGCCTGTCCCCCAAAGGTTGCAGGGCTGCCACCCACTATGCGGGTGTCTCCTCCATCAGGGATGCAATCTCTTCGCCCCATTGACGAGACGTCGGGCTGCATGAGGCCGCTGGGTAGAGAGTTCCGCTGGACCCCAGGAGGCAAGGGCTGCAGGTCTTCCGCCGACGACCCTTCGATGCATCTGGAGGCTGAGCCTAGAAAGAGACAAAGTGGCCGGTTACAGGAATAGTACCATGGCATTCTGGGACTTGCCACGACTACCTGTCCTGTTGCCTTTAGTCTGCCAGTGAAGTCAAAGGTGTGGAGGCTCAGGGGGCACTGACACAGAATGGAGACAATGACAAGAGAGAAGAGGGGCAGAGCCAGGCCCAACCCACTCCGTGGTTTTGTGGTAGAGCTCCTGCCCAGCTGCTCAGTCTTCAATAACTTCTGGTGAACAAACTCGGATAGCAAGTCCCCTGTTTAAATCCTGGAGTCTGTTAGAGCAGGCATGTTCAACAGGTAGATTGAGATAGATCTACTGGTAGATCACTGGATGTCTGTGGTATGTCTGTGGTGGATCACTGGTAGATCAGTGGCTCCCCCCAAAGAAGCGAAACAACTTTGGCTCCCCTAAAAAAAGCCCTGCACTCCCCTCCCAAAAAAAACAGGCTTTCCTCTTCCCTAAAAAAAAAGCTCAACTTTGACCTGAACCCCAAGAAAGGGGGTAGATCACTGCCAGTTTTTAACTCTGTGAGTAGCAGTCTCTTGGGAGTTGGTCACCCCTGTGTTAGAGCATACAGCGATGGGAAGCTAGGTGGACCAAGGATCTCCCTTCGCACCAAACATTTAAAGCACTGCGATACTACTTTAAGCAGTCGTGGCTTCCCCCAAAGAATTCTGGGAGCTGTAGTTTGTTAAGGGAGCTGAGATGCTCCATTACCCTCGCAGGTTCCCTGAGCGGTTTAACGATAAATCTCTCTTCACGTGGGAACTCTAGAGATGGCAGCTCTGCGAGGGAAATACTGTAGGGGTTTTTCTAATAACTCTCAGCACCCTTAACAGCAGCTCCCAGAATTCGTTTCGCCCATGTGTGCAAATATTATGCAGATTTAATTGGGTCAGTTAAATGATTGCTTGCTTTTGCTTTTTTTAAAGGTGCACTTGTTTACACTGGTAGCTGGTCCATTACGGCAAAAGGGTACTGTATATTGCTCCACCATTGTCTGTGTGCCAGCTCCCATTTGACAGCCTTCTTACTTACAACCGGTCCATACCTGTCAGTTTCCTCCTCCTAAGTTAGTGTTGCCCTTGTAAACTCAGAAGGGAGAAAGAGTGGGACAAGACTTGCCTGTCATTGGCTCTGGCTCCCCCTATTGTTGACCTCCCTGCCTTCCATCCAATCAGGTCCACCAGGCACTGCTGTTTTCGTTTGGTTTTTAAAATTTAAAAGAAGTCTAGGCTGCCCCTCAGTTCAGCAATCAGGATGCAGTAAAATTGACTCAACACAAAATCGCTTTAACTGAATGACAGCCCTCGTTTTTTACATCTTAATGGAGTTGAAAGGAAGGCACTCAGGAATGCTGTCAAGCACCTTAATTACCAGGCTCACATTGGAGAATCATTCTTTCCACGGGCAAGTCACGAGGATCTTTAAAATCAGTTTCAGCTTGTGCTGAGTGAGGCCTCTGATGGATGACGAGATTCTTGGAAGCACAAGGAGGAAAGGCAGGAAAACAGTTTGCTAAGATGGGAGGAGTAGGCTGGGTACCATAACCCGTGGGTGGCATAGAAGTCTAGGGGTGTGGAGAAAACAGACTGCCGTTCACAACAACCAAAGCAAACAAAGGCTTATTGAGGACGCTTGCTTTTAGTTCACACGCTCTGTGTGTGTCAGGGAGGGACAACTGGGAAAGGGGTGGGGTGGGCCCTTCTGTGGGAATGTTGACATGAGCAAATCTCTCTGGAACAAGGGCACCATACTTTCCATTAAAGAGGAATCAGGACGCCTAGCTCCTTCATCGCAGCTCTGTGCCTCTCCTCCAAACATGGTTGAGCTCCCAATTCCCATCTGTCCCAATCAGCATATATAGCTGATGGTCAGGGATGATGGGAGTTATATTCCAGGAATATCTGGAGCCGTGCTATTTTTTCTAGGTGCCGGAACTCTCCATGAATGCCTCCCTTGTTCTCTTTTCATGGCAATGGTGCCCACCTGAGAGGTGCTGGAACTGAGTTTGGGTGAGTTCCAGCTGGGGGGGGAGCCCTAATCTGGAGGGATGTTGCTCATCCCTCCTCTAACGCCTCCTGTGTCTCACCTGGCAGCAAACAAATTATTGGAACAAAAGGGGAGTTGGTGCATTCTGGGTTTGCTAAGTTGGAGTAACCTAAGAGCTCATGAGAACCTAGTTGCAATTGGGCGGGTAGGTGGGAAGGATTCCAAGAGTGTTGGAGTATAGCTGGTTGATTGTGATCTATGCTCACCCACATTTTACCCTTTTGTCCAAATGTGGACATGCACATCAGTGGCTTTAAATGCAGCAAGATCATTTGGCCCCGCTCCGTTTCAAGTTGCAATTGCACATTGCTGAACATACTGGAGAGAGAGGCTGGGGGTGTCTTTTTCCAATGCACAATTATCCCTTTGGTTTTCCCACCGCTGTAACCCCAGATACCCCTATTGATGAAGCTGTCATTTGCCCACGTGCAATGGCTCAAACGTAAAAGGTAAAAGTAAAGGGACCCCTGACCATTAGGTCCAGTCGTGACAGACTCTGGGGTTGTGGCGCTCATCTCGCTTTATTGGCCGAGGGAGCCGGCGTACAGCTTCCGGGTCATGTGGCCAGCATGACTAAGCCGCTTCTGGCGAACCAGAGCAGCGCATGGAAACGCCGTTTACTTTCCTGCCGGAGCAGTACCTATTTATCTACTTGCACTTTGAAATGCTTTCGAACTGCTAGGTTGGCAGGAGCAGAGACCGAGCAACGGGAGCTCACCCCGTCACAGGGATTCGAACCGCCGACCTTCTGATTGGCAAGTCCTAGGCTCTGTGGTTTAACCCACAGCGCCACCTGCCCATCCGGCTCAAACGTACACACCTCCATTTAACTGAGAAGTAAATGTGCCTTAAGTTTTCCTTTTTGGGCTGAGGCTGGTTTTAGGAGAAACGCGTCGAATGGTGGTATTTGTCAAGAAACCACAAGGTAGCTCTGCGTCGTGGGTAATGGGTGTATGCAAAATCAAAAGCCAGCAGTGGGAGTGCGCCGGAGCCAGACTAAATGGTAATGTGTACGCAGCCTCAGATAATGCAAAGTGAGAAGAGGCAGTGGGAGTTATCTGAGATATTTGCTCCATTAGTGCATATAGTACATACAAATGCATCATATGAGCGCAAGCCTACATTTGTAGCACACTTGCAAGCACTCAATGGCCCTTGTGGTCTCTTCCAACTCTATGATTCACACTTGAGGTGTTGAATGCCAATTTTGCACCTGCGCAAGGAGCACTGCTTTACAGTGCAGTGACTGGAGACATTCTGCAGGATACATTTATGGAAATTGACTCAATAAGTGTCTGCTGGATCAGGCCAATCGCCCATCTAATTCAGCATCCTGTTCTCACAGTGGCCAACTGTGTGCCTGTGCGAAACCCATAAGTAGGATAAAAGCACAAGAGCATTCTTGCGGTTTCCAGCAACTATGCATCCACTATGCTCCCATGGCTGGTTTTGGAAGCCATTAGCCACCATCTAGATCTGTCCTGTCCTTTCTTATGAAAAGCTGCATTCGATGCATTTCCCCTGCACAAACCAGCCTTGATCTGAATTAAGAATAATTCACGCCTTATCCTCCAGTGTCGCAACTGCTAATCACCGCACCAGGCACGCCCACAAATTTGATACCCGATACTGCCACTCATTCCCAAGCGCTGAGTGCATTTGGAACATTACCCAGGAATTCTGGCTCCCAGCCACAAAACGTTTTCCTAATCTATAAGTAATAAAACAAAAGCATGGCTTTCATCACTAGGGACGGACTCATCTCTCCTATAGGACATTCGCCCCAGGCAATGGGCAGGCCAAGAGCATTGTGTTAACATGATCCAGGTCAAGTGCTGGCAATAATCGCAATAAGGGCAAACATGGGAGAAGGGGGAGGGGGAGAGAACAAGACTAGGAAAAATGAAAAGGGAAGAAATGATCTGCATTGGCAATATTGCATTCCCATCATCCACTCTCAAGATTCTAGCCTTCTCTCTCCACCTGCATTTACATCTCATCTCCCATTTCATTCTGTCTGCTGTAGGTGTGCAAGTTGATTCTTGTTTGTTTGATTACTAGCATATGATTTTATGCTGTTAACCACATTGTAAACCACCGTTAAATGGTGGTTTACAGTGGGCAAATAAATCAACGAATATTGGATCTTCTTCTTCTTACTCCAGCTTTAAGGCACAGTGCCATGCCATTCCCTTGGGGTGGACCAACTCTCATTCTGCAATTGGAGCAGTGCTGCAAATTTCCTTCCACATTCCCCTGCTATCATTCCCCATCCATTAGCGAGAAAAGAAATTGCATTCAAAAATTATCAAAGAGGAAGGGGGAAATTGGGTCAAATTCTTGTGTGCAGGGTACGATGTGAGCTTTTTGTTGTGGTAACCTTACTTTTGAAGTGGAGGAGAGGTTTGTGAATGTCCCTTTTTTTACCATTCTGCAAATCCTCTTTCCAGGAGTCTACACTCTGTAGCTTCACTGGGCGCTTGTGTTTCCTGAAAACCACCTGACACCATCAGCTGGGCTTCCTTGTAAGTACAGGAGGCGAGGGAGACTTTCTACCAATGCTACTGTTAGCTGTTTATTGTTGTTTTTAAGTGAAGCCTTTTAAAGAAATCAGCATGGGTTGTTTTTTAAAAAAGAGAATTTTTTAAAAAAGAATAATCATGCACAGCAGTCTGAGACACTTCCTGGCTTTCTGTGCTTCAGTTAAAGCCCGAAAGAATAACAGAATCATAGAATTGTAGAGTTAGAAGTCTAGTCAAACCCCCTGCAATGCAGGAATGTGCAGCTGTCCCAAACGGGGATCGAACCTGCAACCTTGGAGTTACCGGCACCATGCACCAAGAAACTAAGCCATCACGGGAAGGGTTGTTGCTCAGTGGTAGAGCGCATGCCTTGCATGCAAAAAGTTATGGGTTCTGTCTCAAGCATCTCCAGGGCCAAGTTGACAGATGGGCAGAAGCACTCTCCTGCTAATCACCTGGTGTCAGTTGACACTTTTATACACACATAACATACAGTACTGGTGTCTATAGCAGACAGTTTCCCTGGCTTCCTGTACTTACAGGGGAGCCTGACAACCAAGGATTGACAGAGCCTGAAAATCCTCTTTTGGCTGAGCCAAAAGCTCATTGCCTGCCTCACCCCCAACGCCCAAAATGCCTTGGCAACTTAGCAAATCTAAAACATGGGCGGGGGGGGAGCCCAGGGGATGCCCTATTCCATACCCTCCAACATTTCTCCAATGAAAATAGGGACATCCTAAGGAAAAGGATGAGGGTGGCGCTGTGGGTTAAACCACAGAGCCTAGGATTTGCCGATCAGAAGGTCGGCGGTTCAAATCCCCATGACAGGGTGAGCTCCCGCTGCTCGGTCCATGTTCCTGCCAACCTAGCAGTTCAAAAGCACATCAAAAGTGCAAGTAGATAAATAGGTACCGCTCCGGTGGTAAGGTAAACGGCGTTTCTGTGCGCTCCTCTGGTTCGCCAGAAGCGGCTTACGTCATGCTGGCCACATGACCCGGAAGCTGTATGCCAGCTCCCTTGGCCAATAAAGCGAGATGAGCGCCGCAACCCCAGAGTCGGTCACGACTGGACCTAATGGTCAGGGGTCCCTTTACCTTTACCTTTAAGGAAAAGCGGGGCATTGCCTGAACAAATCAGAAACCGGGACGGCTTCTTTAATTCCGGGACTGTCCCTGGAAAATAAGGACACCTGGAGGGTTTGCATTGATGATGTCTGAATGACAATAAGCCCTCGAGCCCCACCAAACCATACCTTGCAGGTGGAGACACAGAACCAGGAGGATGGCCGCAGAAGTCATGCCACAGAAGGGCCATCGCCCAGGACTTCCACAGTTCATCTTGAGAGGCCTCTGAGAGGAGGAAGAGAAGAAGTTCTGCTTCCCTCTGCTGACTCTGCCTTGGAGTGACAGAAGTATCCTGCTCCCTCCCTCTGTGCTCTGGGACTTATATCACCAGAGCCCAGTCCCGCCCAGCCTTGAAAACAGCATCCCGAGATGGGATCAGGATGCTGCATTCCACCTGCTGTATCACTGCGGTTGGCCACACCTGTCAGGCCTGCCATTAACCTGATGGTGCTTTCGGGGCAACAAGGTGATTGGGTGGGGAAATGGGAGGAGCCTGTGATGTAGCAAGTGAAACCTGGAGGGGATCAGGATGGGTTTTAGGGAGGTAAATATGGAGAAAAGTGGACCATGCATTAAGCGGGGTTACTTAGCCACTCCAACAAGGAATAATGTTTACTAGAAAGTATTAAGGGACACCAAACTTTTCTCCAGGCTAGGCTGCCATGTTTTCGTTATCAGCTGCATGTCTGAGAGGAATACATTCAGCAGGATAAGGTTTCATAGAAGCATGGAATTGTAGAGCGGGAAGGGACCGAAAATGTCATCTAATCCAACCCCCCTGCAATTTAGGAATCTCAACTTATCACAGGCATTACCTGCCCAGGGACTCTTTATGTGTACTGAGGGGGTATTCTATGCTTCTTTTTTAAAATTGATTTTTATTAAAAGTTTTCATCATAAAAGACAATAAAAATCACACTAATGTTAAAAAGAAAAAGGGAAGAATAAGGAAAGGAAGGAGGAGGAGGAGGAGGAGGAGGAGAAGAGGAGGAGGAGGAGGAGGAGGAGGAGGAGGAGGAGGAGGAGGAGGAGGAGGAGGAGGAGGAAGAAGAAGAAGAAGAAGAAGAAGAAGAAAATTACAAACTTCTCTATACTCTATACTCTGCTTCTGACCTGGATCCACTGCCTAAAGAATAATTTGCTAAGCAAAACGACCTCTTCAAAAAGACTCTTCCTCTGTACAGATGTTGGTACCATCCTACAGTAAAGGTTTTACAATTAAAAGTACATGTGTTCGGATACCCATTTTTTGCCTTCTGAACAAAAACCCTGGAATTTCCCCCACCGCATTCCTGGGATAGCTCAGTCAGTAGAGCATGGAAATTTTAATCTATGGGCCAAGCTTCCTCAAACTCGGCCCTCCAGATGTTTTGAGACTACAGTTCCCATCATGCCTGACCACTGGTCCTGCTAGCTAGGGATCATGGGATTGTAGACCATAACATCTGGAGGGCTGAGTTTGAGGAAGCCTGCTCTGGGCTGTGGGTTCGAGCCTCACGTTGTGTGAAAAATTTCTGCATTGCAAGGGGTTGGACTAGATGACCCACGTGGTCCCTTTCAATTCTACAGTTCTATGATTCCAGCGGTAGCTTCATTTCCCTTCATCTCCATGCTAAGCCGAGTTTGGCCTGCTGGAGTTTCTGGTTGTCCCTTTGCTGCCAATGGGCTGGGACCATCTAAGCCATGGGTAGGCAAACTAAGGCCCGGGGGCCGGAGCTGGCCCAATCGCCTTCTAAATCCAGCCCGCAGATGGTCCGGGAATCAGCATGTTTTTACATGAGTAGAATGTGTGCTTTTATTTAAAATGCATCTCTGGTTATTTGTGGGGCCTGCCTGGTGTTTTTACATGAGTAGAATGTGTGCTTTTATTTAAAATGCCTCTCTGGTTATTTGTGGGGCCTGCCTGGTGTTTTTACATGAGTAGAATGTGTGCTTTTATTTAAAATGCCTCTCTGTGTTATTTGTGGGGCATAGGAATTCATTATTTTTATTTTTATTTTCAAAATATAGTCCGACCCACCACAAGGTCTGAGGGACGGTGGACTGATCGCCTGCTGAAAAAGTTTGCTGTGTGAGGCAAACAACTTCCGCTCGTGCAATGGAACTTCCCATCCCTTTTCCTTCCACATGTGCCCACCACATCACCTCCCAATCTGCTCCAGATGGTTAATAATAATAATAATAATTTTTTATTTATACCCCACCCTCCCCAGCCAAGGCCAGGCTCAGAGCGGCTTACAAGCAATAATAAAAACAAGATGAATGGTTACAGCTTAAAAACAAGAATAAAATACAACATTAAAATAATGGAACATTAAAATATTAAAATGTAGCCTCATCGCAGGAGAAGGAAAAGAAAGGGGGGGGGAGAGAGGGAGGGAAGGAATCAAATTGGCTCCAAGCCAAAGGCCAGGCAGAACAACTCTGTCTTACAGGCCCTGCGGAAAGAAATCAGATCCTGCAGGGCCCTGGTCTCATGAGACAGAGCGTTCCACCAGGCCGGAGCCAGAGTTGAAAAGGCCCTGGCTCTGGTTGAAGCCAATCTAACTTCCTTAGGGCCTGGGACCACTAGGGTGTTGTTATTTATGGACCTTGAGGCTCTCCGTGGGGCATACCGGGAGAGGCGGTCCCGGAGGTACGAGGGTCCTAGGCCGTGAAGGGCTTTAATGGTCAAAAGCAGCACCTTAAATCTGACCCTGTACTCCACCGGGAGCCAGTGCAGCTTGAAAAGCACTGGGTGAATATGCTCCCATGGCAGAGACCCCGTGAGGAGCCTCGCTGCAGCATTCTGTACCCGCTGGAGTTTCTGGGACAGCTTCAAGGGCAGCCCCGCATAGAGCGAATTACAGTAGTCAAGCCTGGAGGTGACCGTCGCATGGATCACTGTGGCCAGGTCGGGGCGGGAAAGGTAAGGGACCATCTGCTTGACGTGGCGAAGGTGGAAAAATGTCGCCTTGGCTGTTGCTGTAAGTTGCGCCTCCATGGAAAGGGAGGCGTCAAGGATTACACCCAAACTCTTAACGGAAGGCAATGGCACTAATTGGGCCCCCGCAAGAGAAGGGAGTTGGTCCCTCATCCCCATGCTATCCCGACCTAGCCATAGGACCTCTATCTTCGAAGGATTTAGTTTCAATCAGCTCCCACGAAACCATCCAGCCACAGCTTCCAAGCATCTGGTCAGTGTGTTTGGGGCCGAGTCAGTGTGGCCATCCATCAGCAGATAGAGCTGAGTGTCATCAGCATATTGGTGACAGCCCAGCCCAAAGCTCCGGATAATCTGGGCAAGGGGCGCATAAAGATGTTAAAAAGCATCGGGGAGAGAATTGCGCCCTGCGGTACTCCACACACCAAGGAGTGGCGCGACGACATTTCCCTCCCTAGTGCCACCCTCTGTCCCCGACCAGAGATAAAAGAGCACAACCAGTTACGGGCTATGCCCTGTATCCCCACGTCTGCGAGGTGGTGGTCCAGAAGATCATGATCGACCATGTCAAAGGCTGCTGACAAATCTAAAAGGATCAGCAGTCCTGACCCGCCTCGATCCAGTTGTCTACGGAGATCATCTGTTAGGGCAACCAGAGCCGTCTCCGTCCCAAAACCAGGACGGAAAACGGACTGAAATGGATCTAATGCCGATGTTTCCTCCAGAAACCTACCAAGCTGTTCAGCAACCGCTCTCTGGATTACCTTACCCAGGTATGGAAGATTTGAAACTGGGCGGTAATTGGATAGGTCTAAGGGATCTAATGAAGTTTTTTTTAAGAGTGGACACACCACTGCTTCCTTCAGTTCCCCTGGGAATGTCGCTGTGTCAAGGGACAAATTGATAATTTCAACCAGGGGGGTCCGCACAACATCAGGACACTCCCTAATCAGCCAAGACGGGCACGGATCAAGGAGGCAGGTGGTGGGCCTACCAACCTGGAGGAATCTATCCACATCAGTAGGGAGTATCCGATGGTTGCGGGGAAACCCAGATCAGATGTTGAAGAAGTTTAGGGGAAGAGCAGAGGGAGGAGAAGTCCTGTTGTACTCATGGAAGTCTTTCTGCTTGCACAGTGACAAAGGCTGTTGTGCAGCTCTGCAACCGGTGTCCTTCTGCCACTGGTTTCGGAAGCAACGTACACACCGCCTAATCCACAATTCGTATCTATCCGGCACCTATCCTTTTGTTTTCGATGCGCTTTTCCCCAAACTGGCTTTGATCCAAACTGAGAAAAACGATGGTCTTGCTTGTGCTGTGAACTGACAATGTGTACACGGCCCTTGTTGAATACACCCAGTGCCAGATTTATATATAAGCTAAACAAGCTATAGCTGAGGGTTCCACTCTCTTGGGGGCCCCCAAAAAATTAAAGGAAAAAAGAAGATGTACATTTCCAAAATATAAGATAAAAAACAAATAAAATAAAACCTACAAACAGCAACAGTGTTTTGTGTTTTGTAGGCTCCTATGAATTACCATATAGCATATATTCAACACAAAAAAGCAGCAACAATTTGTTGTTGACAAAGGACAGCTGGACATACAAAGGGCCCCATTACCTTCAGTAGCTTAGGGCCTCATCAAACCTAAATCTGGCCCCATGGATTCAGACATTGTGAGGAGGGAATGTTCATCTTTGCTTTAGTACTGTGGTGAGTGCAGGCCTTCTTTTGTGTCCGGTCATTACAATGCCATTCTTGGCCATATTCAGCACTGTAGTGATTCATGCTGAAGAAATCATTACAAAGCACTTTAACATTCCCTTCCTTTCATATTAGGTACCACGGTGATTAATGCTTCATTACGCAACAATTTGATTACGGGCAATTTTGTTGCCTTCCTTTCATATCTGGTACTTTGTATAACTGAGCCACTGAAGTTATATATTTTGCATTCTATCTACCTAGTTTTGTTTGCTAAAGAAAGATTTCCTGTGAAGAGGATTGAAATAACATTGTGAAACAGTTTGCATAACCGTCTGTGATAAAAATAAAAAATAAATTACTGTATTTTTCTGTGTATAAGACTATATTTTTTCCTAAATTTTTGAAGTTTAAAATAAGGGGTCGTCTTACACACGGATAGTGCATAGTGCATTTTCTTAATTTTGAGTCCCCTCAAAAAGGGTGCGTCATATACACGGGGGAGTGTTATACACGGAAAAATACGGTAAATAACAGCAGCAAGACACATGAACAATGTTTGAGCAATTAGTTCTTCTGCATTCAACTATTGTGAAATTCGCTGACAGGATAAGTACTTCACCACTTGGCTACTTTGATTAGATGATATGTCTTTGAACAAACAGTGCTTTACTGTATTTAGGCTCTTTCCACCTGAAACGCAGAACTGGCCAATATATATAGCAGTGAAGAAAACTAAAGTGATCTATGAAACAAAGAACAGCTGATACAAACTTGTTTAATTCCCAATCACCCATGAGGTTCAGATATATAACTTTTATCCCTTGCTAACTTAGATCACATCCGCCCTATACATTTAAGGCACTCTCTTAGCACTTGAGCAGTGATGACTCCCACAGTTTGTTAAGGCAGAGCCACAATTCCCGGCACCCTTACCAAACTACAGTTCCCAGGATTCTTCAGTGGAAGCCATTACTACCAAGATGGTGCAAAAATGCTTTCAAAGTATGATGCGGGGGTGACCCTAGTCTCTTTTTCTTCTCCGCTTCCTTGACCACCATCAAAGCTGTAACCAGTGCTTTTTTTCGTAAAAAAAATGTTTAGGGGTACTCTCATTTTCCTACTCATATTGAAATACTGCCCCTCAATGAGGCCAAACTTAGATTCACAAAATGATGATGATGGTGATAATGGCTGGATTTCCCCAGCCACTCTGGGCAGCTTCCAACAAGAGATTAAAAATACATTAAAACCTCAGTCATTGAAAACTTCCCTAAACAGGGCTGCCTTCAGATGTCTTCTAAACGTCAGGTAGTTGTTTATTTCTTTGACATCTGCTGGGAGAGCGTTCCACAGGGCAGGTCCACTACCAAGAAGGCCCACTGCCTGGTTCCCTGTTACCTCACTTTTTTCGCAGTGAGGGAACCACCAGAAGACCCTCGGAGCTGGACCTCAGTGTCCGGGCAGAACGATGGGGGTGGAGACGCTCCTTCAGGTATACTGGGCCGAGGCCGTTTAGGGCTTTAAAGATCAGCACCAACACTTTGAATTGTGCCTGGAAACGTATTGGATACGTTGGGGGGTATGCATACCCCTGCATCCCCCCAGAAAGAAAAGCAAATGCATTTAAGCTAGTTGGGAAAATAAAGTAACGTAACAAGAATGGCTGGAAGTCAAGTCACTTGGTGGGTGTCCGTGTGGGGTAGGTGTGTAGGCATGTTGATATGTACAGTACAGTGGTACCTCGGGTTACATACGCTTCAGGTTACAGACTCTGCTAACCCAGAAATAGTGCTTCAGGTTAAGAACTTTGCTTCAGGATGAGAACAGAAATCGTGCTTCGGCGGCAGCAGAAGGCCCCATTAGCTAAAGTGGTGCTTCAGGTTAAGAACAGTTTCAGGTTAAGAACGGACCTCCGGAACGAATTAAGTACTTAACCCGAGGTACCACTGTATAGGTAGGTATTATATAGAGTAATGTAGGTATGTTTATGTTATGAAAATAAGGTAGTGTTTTATGTATGTGTATTGTGTAAATGTCTATGTACAGTATGTATGTTAATAATAATAAAAAGAATAAAAGAGAAAAAGAGAAAAAAAAGAAAAGCACTGGCTATAACTGTTTTTAGTTCATGTTTACCTGCAGAGCACCGTGTACCTGAATCGGTGCTCTATAATAATATAAGACGCGCCTGTTCAATCAGGTGAATAGCCCATCTAGTCCAGCACCCTGTTTTCACAGTGGCCAGACAGATGCTTGTGGAAAACCAGCAAGCAGGATCTGAGCTCTCTCCCCTCCTGCACTTTACAGCCACTGGCTTTCAGAAGCAATCCTGCCTCCAGCTGTGGATGCAGAGCCTGGTAGCCCTTGTGCCTGGTAGCCCTTGAGAGCCTCACTGCCTCCTGTGGGAGTGAGTTCCGTAGTTTAAATAAATCATCAGCATTACAGCTAACCACAGCCAGTGGACTGAACATGCAGCTAGGGTGGATCCTGATCTTATCCCGTGTTTGCCTTTCTGGATACCCATCTGCATTGCAAAGCGAGGTCAGCTCAGCAAAGAATAGAGGTGGCTCAGGGCTGGCAATCCATTGCCACATTGCCTCTCGTGTTAAGCAAGAACCCGTCCTGTCGGAACCTAGTTGGCAGGGATCAAGTATCTATTTCAACACTCGAATAGAATAGGGAAAGTATCTAGGTCAGAAAATGTGGGAAGGTGAATATAATATAATATAATATAATATAATATAATATAATATAATATAATATACAATTTATTTATACCCTGCCCATCTGGAAAAGGTAGAGAGAATCGGGATTTCTCTCTGGTGCCCAGGAGGACATGGCACAACCGAAGTTGTGAGTCCTGGATTCCATCCATCTCCTCTTTGGGAGGAAAAGAATGAGGACGAGCGATGGGTTTTGCAGAGGAATAGGCAAACTCGGCCCTCCAGATGTTTTTGGGACTATAATTCCCATCATCCCTGACCACTGGTCCTGTTAGCTAGGGATGGTGGGAGTTGTAGTCCCAAAACATCTGGAGGGCCGTGTTTGCCTATGCCTGGTTTTGCATGAGCCTGAGAACAGGAAAGTATTGACTGGGAAATGTCACCCCAAGGACCCCTGCAAGTTAGGAGGGCAGCTGCTATTCACTATTACATCAAGAGACCTGCTTGCCACTCCAGCAGGACCTTGGCATGGCTAGACTGGCACCCACTCACCCACATAATTCTGGGTGGGCAGAAGTAAAGTGCAGGTGGAGCACATTGGTCAAAGGCTAAGGGAAGCACCCGAGCCCAGGAATCAAGAGGGGTTGTGTCTATAAAGAAGGTAAAGGTAAAAGGTAAAGGACCGCTGAATGGTTAAGTCCAAAGGCGACTATGGAGGTGCAGCGCTCATCTCGCTTTCAGGCCGAGGGAGCCATTGTTTGTCCACAGACAGTTGGGGATTTGAACCACTGACCTTCTGATCAGCAAGCCCAAGAAGCTCAGTGGTTTAGACCACAGCGCCACCTGCATCCCTTCTATATTTGAATGTTCTCTCCCATTTAAAGAAGACACTTAGCCAATTAAATGAATGAATGGATTCACAACATGCATAGCTTAGCAAAGGACCAGGAGGGGACAAAGCCTGTGTTTTGCATATTTAAATTACTTTGAAGTGGGTGGGTGGGTGTTATTATTTCATCAAGGCAAATGTGTTTTTATGTGCTCTTTTTTTGTACAATATTTTTATTAATTTTCACAAAAACATTACTTTTTTTTTTAAAGCATACAATAAAACATTTAAAACAACTATATACACTATCAGTATTGAAGCCACAGTATGGGAATTACTTGAATCTCCTCCTCCCTTGGTTCCTTTATAATATTTTCATTCATGCATGTCAATAAAGCCTTTTTCTCGGATTACTTTTTTTTATAATAATATTTATTGAGTTTTACAGAAAAAAGATTCACAAAAACAAAACAAAAATAAAAGTACACATACACACACAAGAAAGAAAAAAAAACAAAGCCAAAACTTCAAATATCATACCATTTATTAACTTATTTTCATGACTTCCTCACATCTCCCTTTTTTGTATCCCATTTAAAAGTTTAAATAGCAAATTCATATCTTCTTAATTTTACCCTTAGTTAATTATCCTCACGAATTTTAACTTCTAATCATATTGCTAAAACCACTTCATTTCATTCCAACATCATTCGCATTCAAAAATTTTGCACTGTTTCTGTAAATACATCTTAAATTTCTTCCAGTCTTCTTCCACCGACTCTTCTCCCTGATCTCGGATTCTGCCAGTCATTTCCGCCATCTCCATATACTCCATCAGTTGCATCTGCCAATCTTCCAGAGTGGGTACTTTTTCTCGGATTACTTCCAGTTTTTGTACATTGTCTATAATATTACAAGTGTTTTTGGCAAGATGACAACAAATATAAAAAAGAATGGTAAATGTCTATTGCATGTTTACAAAAGCAATGCACACAAGTTAATACATTAGCAGGGTTTTTAGATGGGCCATTTAAAACATCACTCCAGCTTCCCAAAATACCCAGATATTACCTACAGTAGATAACAGAAGTGTTTTCCTGCCTATTTTGAGCTGAAAGCAGTATCTGAGAAATGTGCTGTTTCACATTGCTGTGAGTTTTGGACGCTGGGGTAAGCTGCATACCTAAGTTTCTTCTAATTCTTAGACTCAACAAGGATCCAATTGCCGGAGTAGCCAGACATGTCCTCGGGAGACAATGGAGGGGTGAGCCTTTGGGTGTGATGTCAAACAGTTGGAAGGGTTGTAGCGCCTGCTGTGGCTATAGAGACCAATGTGGGAGAGACATGTTTTGCTGCAGCTGGGGCAGATGAAGGCGTCCGGTTGTGCCGAGGCAGAGGCACCATAACATTTCTTCTTTCTGCGCTCCTCCAAGTTTCTTAGTAATGGCCCCCCTAATTATGGGTCCTTAAGGGGACGTGGGTGGCACTGTGGGTTAAACCACAGAGCCTAGGGCTTGCCGATCAGAAAGTCATCGGTTTGAATCCCCGCAATAGGGTGAGCTCCCATTGCTCGGTCCCAGCTCCTGGCCACCTAGCAGTTCGAAAGCACGTCAGAGTGCAAGTAGATAAATAGATACTGCTCCGGCGGGAAGGTAAACGGCATTTCCGTGCGCTGCTCTGGTTTGCCAGAAGTGGCTTGGTCATGCTGGCCACGTGACCCGGAAGCTGTACGCCGGCTCCCTCGGCCAATAAAGCGAGATGAGCACTGCAACCCCAGAGTCGTCCGCGACTGGACATAATGGTCAGGGGTCCCTTTAGCTTTACCTAAGGTAACAAAGGAAGTGGCTCTGTGCCAAAGGGCAAATGGGTGCCCTCCCAACTGTCTGTTAGTTCAAACGAGAAAGGTCAAAGTTGAGGGGCGTGATCTTGAATCTAAAAACAGGATGGGCAGCTGAGAGACAGAGCCATGCCTTCTGATATTTCCAGTGGATTATATCATACGATATGATTCTGAAAGACTTCCTAGACCAGGCACAGGGAATCTGTGACCTTCCAGATATTTTTTGGACTACAACTCCCATAATTCCTGCCTATTGGCCACGCTGGCTGGAGATATTGGGAGTTGGAGTCCCCCACCCCCAGATGCCCCATCCTAGACTATGTATTACAGATGAGCAGGTAAGCTTGGCTTCATCTGTATCTGCAGTTTATGCCACCTATTATTTAAGTGATAGTATGCCAGATACCATTTAATGAATATATTTAAGTGCTCTCTTAGAGAAGACTTAGCTGATTAAATGAATGAATGGATTCACAACATGCATAGCTTTGCAAACATCTGCATAAAAGAATAGGAAATACAAGCGCACTTTTGTTTACACAGAATGATAAAGTTGGGAGGGACGCTGAGGAGCATCTAAGTCCAACCTCCTTACGGGGATCAAACCTGCAACCCTGGCGTTACTAGCAACGCACTCTGACCAACTGAACTATCCTGCTGAGCTGATAATAATTTGCATATGCAGTACATAAACATGTTCCCAATACCTCACAGTAATATTACTAACATATTCTTCAACATCAACTTCATTGGTCATGTTGTGCGGATGCCTGATTATCATCTTCCAAAGCAACTATTTTATTCCGAATTTTATTCAACAAAAGAGGTTTAAAGACTCTCTCAAGTCAAATCTTGAAAATGTAGTATAAACACCAACAACTGGGAAACACTTGCCTGAGCGCACTCCAATTGGAGAACAGCCTTTACCAAAGGTGTCATGGGCTTTGAAGATACTCGAACTCAGGATGCAAGGGAGAAATGTGCTAAGAGGAAGGCACGCTTGGCAAACCCTCACAGTGATCAACTCCCACCGGGAACCAATGTCTCCACTGTGGAAGGATGTGTGGATCCAGAATTGGCCGCCACAGCCACTTACAGACCCATTGTTAAAATCGTGTTTATGGAAGACAATCTTACTCAGTTACGAGTGATTGCCAAAGAAAGAAGAAACTTGATAAAATGGAGTTATGCAAGGGCAGGATACTGCAGGATAGCACATGCTTTTGGACTCCGGTGTGATGATCATAGAGTCATAGACATGTAACATCTTAGAAAAGGCATTCCCTTCTGTGAGGAAAATAAATGAGAAACCTTTAGTATGCAAAAGCCACAGGAGTCGACCGTATTCCTTCTGGTCCTTTTTCCAGCTGGCAAATGGCAAATGGAGCTCTGGAACATGTGACCAGGAAGGCTTTGGCTTCCTGGACTTGCTGCCACCTCAAATTGCTTCCTCTTTACTCACAAGCTCCATTTAAGGATTATTTTAATTGGCTAAAGACTGAGCAATGCCGTTCCTCAGATAAAAAGAACCATGCAACAGGTTGTTACTGCTACTGACAACAGGATCAGAGTCACTGCTTAATACCTGGTTATCCCTCTGTTACTTTGATCCTCAATTGTCTATTGTGGTCATGGCAAGGATTGCAGTATCATTGGACGCAGGATAGCCATAAAACTCCTAAGTAATAAACAACAATGATCAAAGGCTGACAGCATGCCTGTTACAAACTCTGATTTGTATTGTTAGAAGGCACCTAAAAGTGTGGGGGCGTTATTGTTTTGTGTTTTTATTATATATTTTTCTGTTTTTCACTTGTATTTTTATGCTGTGAACCGCCCTGAGATATACAGATGAAGGTTGGTAGACAAATTTAATAAATAAAATGCATACATACATAAAAGTTTATCTACTCCAGTGGTTCCCAAACTTTTCCCCCTATGGGCTACTTGAGAATTGCTGGTGGTCTTGGTGGACCATGCAATGACTTTTCTGCCTGCCATAGTGTTACACAAATTTTAAGGTACACACATAGCAGGGACACGCTCCATGCCAGATTTACGTATAAGCTAAGCAAGCTATAGCTTAGGGCACCACTCTCTTGGGGGCCCCAAAAAAATTGAAAGGAAGAAAAAGATGTACATTTCCAAAATATAAGATAAAAAGCAAATAAAATAAAACCTACATACAGCAACAGTGTCTTGTGTTGTGTAGGCTCCTATGAATTACCATATAGCATATATTCAACACAAAAAACAGCAACAATTTGTTGTTCACAAAGAACAGCTGGATATATAAAGGGCCCCATTACATTCAGTAGCTTAGGCAGGCATAGACAAACTTGGTCATCCAGAGGTTTTTGGCCTACAACTCCCATGATCCCTAGCTAGCAGGACCAGTGGTCAGAGATTATGGGAATTGTAATCCCAAAACATCTGGAGGACTGTTTGCCTATGCCTGTCTTAGGGCCTCATCAAACATAAATCCGGCCCTGGACACTCCACAGAAAACCAATACTTCACCCTTCAAATAACAGGAAACACTCCCCACAAGAAATAGATGCTTTATCTGAGTTCCCAAAGCAATCCCGAAGCCATCCCAAATATTTTCTCTGCAGCAGAAGGAAGTACCTTGACAAAAAAATTCATTCCCAAGTTATTTTCACTTGCAAAATCCTTTAAATCCTGTAAAGAGATAAACTTCTCACACGGTCTGTGACAAAAGATTCAAGGACTTGGGTTTCTACCATTTCAAAAGAATGACCCAGACTAGCCAAGATAAGGCAGTAATCAGTTATCTTGACTGGACAGGAGACAACAAGCCACACTCTCATATTTCTGCACCTCTTTCTGTGATGCTGGTATGATACTTGTAGGTGGTCTTCGGCTAAGGGGTTGGGCAATTTCTAAAGTCTTTAAAAATTGTATGCAACGAAAGCTGCGGGGATGCTGTTAGCTCAGAGATGAAAAGAAGACAAGGTCCCTACCAGAGAGGAATGGCAAATGAACCTATTGGATTATGCCAAAACAGCAAAACTGACCAGAAAACTCAGGAACCAGGAAGACCAAAACTTTAATAAGGAATGGGGGGAAATTACAATTTACCTTAAAGACCACTGTAAGCAGCTGAAAACATTAGCAGGACCGCAATAGCACTATGGATACAATGGAGTTATAAAAAAAACTTGGATTAGTTTTAAAAAGATGCAGCAGAAAAGGTTTACAAACAGAACCCCCTAGAAGGGAAGGTGGGAAGTCTAGAGATTCGGGAGAATCTTGTATTTTCGGATGTGTTGTAGTATGATTGTAAACTTAAATATGTAAAACCAAATAAAAAATATATAAATAAAATAAAAGTTGTTACGCACTTCTGTTCTGGGTCTTCACCTACTTGCAAGAATACAGTAGGCAGACTCTGATGCAACAGAAAATAAAGATCTGGTTCCTGCCTCCATTCTTCTCTCAGCAATCATGGAGGACACCAAAACCTTTATTGATTTGGAATTTGGGCTGTAAACGCCAAGCCCATTTTTTTTCTTATAACAATAGCAACTGCAATGCACTGTGCAAGCTATGGTATAGTTTTCAACCACAGACCACTTGAATTAAGTTTTTTTTTAAAAAAAATGGAAATTTTATTTACAACATAACATAAACCCCCACCCCCAATACACAAATCCACCCTCATTAAACGTGAACATAACATACACTAAGCATAACATACAACAATACAAACAACCAAATAAAAGACTGCCTTTATCCTGTATCTGGCCTCCTTATTTACTTCTTATAAGCTGTTTCCTTTAAGAATAATTATCAAGATTTTTCTAATTATAACTTAAATATCCACAAAGTCTCCTGCAGACATTAATCAAAACAAGTCCAGGTATGTATTTTAGGGCACTGTTTTGTGAAGTATTC
>NW_028153389.1:0-15939 GCF_964106915.1 Podarcis gaigeae
CAAACAGTAACCGTCAAGTATTTTTCACTAACCCTCTCTCTCCCCTTCTACCTCTTCATCTCCCCCCCCCTAAATATTAGCGGTTCCAGGGGGCTTCGTGCTTCTGTCCAAATCCAACAACTGCAAGAATAGCCACTTCCCAGTGGTTTCCCAAAAACAACTGGTGATGCAAATGTCCATCAGAACATGTTGGAATTCTTGATGGTGAAGCCTAGTGCCAAGTCTGACTCTTGTGGAAGCCTGGGGAAACTGAGGCATAACAGCCATCACGCCTGCCCACAAATACAGAATTTGTTTTAATCATTTATTAAATTTATATCCCACCCTGCTTCCCAAAGTGCACCTTCCTGCACTCTTCACTTCATTGTCTGCCCCATCCCTGGGACATCTTCTCCATCAGCCATCGCCCACTCAATTTCCAGACATTAGTTCAACACCATCCACTATTCATCCTTTTTGCCTGGAGCATGCAGCCCCTCCCATCATGAGATCATTCATTCCAAGTTACCCTTTCTCCTCACCATTTGCAGATGTTTGCCAACGTTCTGTTGCAACCATCTGCCAACGAAGGGAAACCAATGCTTTGGGTTGGGTGGCACCTATCAAGACATGGCACCTATCAAGTTTACATTTCTGGCAGGTAAAATCTGCAGGTTTGGCTGCTACCTCTGAGTACTTGAATCCTGCCACATTTTAGACAAATAGGTTCAGGGTTTGTGTGCCAGGAAGATCCAATTTGGAGCAGTTTATGAAGTTTCTGCTGCCCTGCTGCCGGTTGCTGTTGTTTTAACTATGTTTTTGAGTGAAACTCAAGTATTGGAGCCACAGCTTCAGGATCTGTCCTTCCAGTGAGCACTCAGGGCTGATTTCCTTCAGAATGGATAGGTTTGATCTTCTTGCAGTCCATGGGACTCTCAAGAGTCTCCTCCAGGACCATAATTCAAAAGCATCAATTCTTCGGCGATCAGCCTTCTTTATGGTCCAGCTCTCACTTCCATACATCACTACTCTGCTGGGAAAACCAGAGCTTTCACTATACGGACCTTTGTTGGCAAGGTGCTTTTTAAGATCACCATGGCAAGGTGCTCTTTAAGATCACCATGGGATGGGGTTAAAAACTGCCAAAATGCCCGGGAATTTGCAAACAGAACCGGGAAGTAAGTAAGTAAGTAAGAGAGAGAGAGAGAGAGAGAGAATCACTCTTTACTTTTTTCCTATGTCTATGGACGCGCCTGCTCTCTCTATACAAAGACTCACTTTGCAAGCGGAGCAGCAGGCTGTGTGCGAGGATCACTCTTGTTCCTTTTCCTATCTCTATGGTGCATGCTGGAATGGAATCATTACCAAGTGGGGCAGATCAGCTCAAATGGGGATCATCACCAAACGGGGCAGATCAGCTCAATTCATTACTTTGGCCATTGCATGATTTTAAAGGAGAGGAAAGGCAGGGTGTCTCCCTGGTGAGTTGCATTTGGGGCAGGAAAATATTCTGCAGCTGTTTGGGGGGCAGCGCTTCAAGGTGGGTTGGAAAAGTGGTGGGAAATCCTTCCCCCAACTGTTTAGAACAAGTCTCTCTCTTTCTCTTTCTCTTTCTCTTTCTCTTTCTCTTTCTCTTTCTCTTTCTCTCTTCCCCTCTCCACTTTCTCCTGTTGAAGTTTTGCAAAGTCTGCGATCTCTTAACCTTGCACTCCCCTTCCCCCTGTGTGAGAGGAAGAGGTTCCAGAACATAGCTGTCAAGCATCCCTTATTTGGCGGGACAGTCCCTTATCCCAGTGCCATGTCCCTTATTGATGATGTCCCTTAAATTTCCCAGGTTTCAAAGGAAGTTGCTCCGTTCCCTCCCTCCCTGCCGGCCAACTCCAACTGTGGTGCTTGGCTGCATTGTTCACCCAATAAGGAGTCTAAGAGCGACTGGGGGGTGGAGCTTGCATGTCTTGTGCCGATCAAATCGGCCGCGTTGCCTGGGGACTCGCCTTTGCTCAGTGCTTCCCAGCGGAGAGGTGACGGTGGTTTTCCTTGCTGCATCCCCTTTGCCGGGTTACTGCACTATGGGAACCACCACTTGAGGCTTCGTTTGGCTGCTGGTTGGCTAAAACCCCTTATTTTGGCTGCTGATCCCTTATTTTTGAGGCTGCTGGTCCCTTATTTTCAAATCTGTAAGTTGACAGCTATGTTCCAGAATTAGTTGGGAATTATTATAGAATTAGGCCTAGGAGTCTCTGCCTCATTCGACTCTTTATTTTTTTAAATAATATTTATTGAACATTTTCAAATATAACAGAAAAAAGAAAAGAAATAAAACATCCATTTTATAACCTTATTTTCATTAGCATCTTTCCAGGACTTCCCTACCCCACCCCCTCTTGTATTCCAATTCCTTCAAATAAATTCAGCAAGTTCTTACCCCAAATTTTAAACTTATTATAATTAACCCAATGTTAAAAATGTTTTTCCATCCCCTAAAATCGACCCCGCTCCCTTCCACGAGTTCCCCTCTTTAATATGCGGAACAGATTAAAATAAAAGAAAATAGAAAAATGAATAAAGTATAATTTAACACCCTTTGGATTCCAAATTTCCCTCCCCCCTTTCCCGGTTGCGTTCCCCAATGTCCATCAATGCCTGTTGTCATCCTGGAGATCCCACATCTAGGCCGAAATCCTTCACAACTCCACTTTGCCGTCTTTTTAATAGTCTTTGCCGTCTTTTTCATCATCTTTATTTTCGAGCGTCCAATCTTAGAAAAACTCTATCTCAAAAAGGTCCATTTTTTCCATCCAGATCTCTGTATTTAAGAGTAAAAACTCCAATTTTGTTTCTTTAGACCTTTCAAATCTGGATGTCCCAAATGTTCCCACTTCCAACTTTGTCCAATTCTTGTTGTTCATGTTGTTCTTATTATTCTCTCTCCTCACTTTCCTCTAGTTTCTTTTCCTGCTCTCCTGCAAAAATGTTCCAATTCCAAAAGCTTCGCTTGGCAGGGGAAGCGGAGGACTCATAGCACCACACACACCCCCCGGCACCCGCTCCGTAGCCTTTAAAAAGGCTCCTTCGCGGGTCGGGGGGCGCAAACGGTGCCCGCCGAGTCACCATGCCCATGGGTTTCAGAGCCCATGGTTTTTGAGGGTCCCCGCGACGCCGACGTGGTAGAACCCAGCCCCTGCCGAGCAGGCTCCCTCTGGAGCTCGGAGGGAGTCCGCCATTCGGCGATGGCGCCAACCCGGAAGTCCCTCATTCGACTCTTTAAAGAAAGAAAAAAATGACTAGGAACCGCCTCTGATTCCTGATTCATTCTGGATCTGAATTGGTTGCAGAACCCTAATACCAGTGCAGTGCTGGACCAGCTGTTGCAGATCAGCCTCTTTTGCAGATTTCACCTAGGAATTGGGAGTTGATCCTGAGCAGGCAGTGCCCTTTATTTTAAGAAAAACCAGCAGGTATTGAGCATGAAGTTGTTAACAGTAAGTGCCACACTTTTAATATGGCGAGGGGATTGGGAAGAGGCCAAGAGGACTGATAGTTGTGTTTGTTATCACTTAAACTTATCCCATTGACACAGCCCTTATATCTTTTGTGAGGAAGCATCTCTCTGTATGATGCTAAGATATTTAAAAACCGCTGTTATCGAGTGAGGAATCAAGTCCGCAGTTGTTCATGTTAATCCAAGTATTCTGGTAGTGCGATGCAGTTTGTTTATTATCTTCATTTGTACAAGTGATTCGGTTCCATTTTCCTCATTGTCAAATGCAGATATAATGTAGCGCTCTGAATTAGCATTTGATGAGAGCAATCCATCTTTGCAACTCTGGATTAGAAAATGCAGTGCCATCTGTAAAGGAACTGTCTATGAGTGAAGCCTCTGTAGTATGTGCATAGTATGTGTATTTGGGTAGATGATTGTTTTAAACTTTGGTTTTCTTTTTGGATGATCAGAACCTGATTCTCTGCTTTTGAACATACTTTTTCAGCTTATGTTTAGTGATCCTCTCAAAATATTCATGTATTTTCAAGAATGGCTTGAATTGTGTGGTCTTTCAGGAATATTATGCATTGTGACAATTGCATCGACTCATATGGTTTTATTACTCGAAGTGTGGAAATAGCATGGCATATCCTTCCTTATTCATCACATACAGAAGAACATTCTGACCACGGCAAAAACATTCACCTTGATGGTTTTCTCTCTGTGTGTCCTTTGGGCTTTGCAGACCAGCTCATTAGGAAACTGGGTTTTCTTTTAAAAATGGGAGGTGGGGTGGCAAATGTCCCAATTATTTTGTCCTAATCAAAAGTGTGAACTTTGAAACAAAAATCACGCAGCGTTAATTTTAGTGCAGTCCCCTTTGTCCTCTTTGCCATTATAAATTTATTAGTTCAAATTGATCATTGGAAGTTTCCAAGTTCATTTGCAATGCTGAAGGCTAGTAACATGATATTGGAACGAAATTAATGGCAACATTCTTTGAACCCTATAACGCTTTAACAGTATACAGCTTTATTTTGGTTGTGTAAATTTCTAGAACTTTGGTTTATGGAGGTCTGTTACCAGTTGTACCATTTGCACCTCAGGTGTTCTGCTCTGAATAATTTGTTGTGTTTGTTTTTAAAGAGCTTCTAGCATCTGTCAATCAGCTTTTCTTCTCAGTGCAAGTAAAGCCAAGCCCCCCCCCAGCTGGAACTCACCTGAACTCAGTTCTGGCCCCTCTCAGGTGGGCACCATTGCCATTAAACAAGAACAAGGGAGGCATTTCTGGTGAGTTCCGGCACTTCTTTTTCTAGAAAAATAGCACTGAGTAAAGCCAACCTGTTGATTCTTTCTCCCCTAGTAAAGAGTTTTCTAATCTCTCTGCTTATTTGGGCTTTTGTTCTTCAAGTTGGTGTCTTCAAGGAAAACACTGAAGACTGCTGGAAAAGAGATGTAGAGAATTTATGTGGGTCTGTGTTTGTATTATGCCTAGAATTCCAGTGTTTAGAATACTTAGAGATGCTTCACAGTAATTACTACTATTATAATAAATGTCTTGAAATTATAGAGTCACTCTTTATTGTTTCATGAACTCCAGTTAAAATGTAAAGATCTAAAATGTAGTTTTACCAGTATACCAAAGCAGCTGGTTAGGAAAATGATGCTACCATATTCTTTCAACTTCCCTTTGCTCTCCTATACAGTGATACCTTGGTTTACAACCATAATCCGTTCCAAAGGTCTGGTTGTAAACCAAAGCAGGTTGTAACCCAAGGCACACTTTTGTCAATGGGGCCTCAAAAAACACACACCTGGTTGTGATTAAAAAAAATGGGTTGTAATCCAAAGAAACAGACACACACTTCAGGGTTTGATGTGGTTGTAATCCAAAACGGTTGTAATCCAAAACGGTTGCAAACCAAGGTACCACTATACTCATTTTCAATTTCAGCAAAAATCTGACTTTCGGCAATTGACTCAAAAATGGTGCCAAACGGTTGCAAATGCTCCCCTGAAAGGTTTGGCGGTCGAAACAGATGTCTTTTTATCACAGGAAAAGAAATCAGCCCTCGACAACTTAACCGGCAGAAAAATATTTTTTTGAAAAAATCCCTAAGTCTCGGGGTCACAATTTAATCAAATTCTGACTTTTGGCAATTGACTCAAAAATGGTGCCAAACGGTTGCTAATGCTCCCCTGAAATGTTTGGCGGTCGAAACAGAATCCATTTTATCACAGGAAAAGAAATCAGCCCTCAACTACTTAACCTGCAGAAAACTATTTTTTTGAAAAAATCCCTAAGCCCCGGGGTCACAATTTCATCAAAAATATGATTTCGGCAATTGATTCAAAAATGGTGCCCAACGGTTGCAAATGCTCCCCTGAAAGGTTTGGCGTGTTGGAATTCTGCCTCGGTCAGAGGAATGTGCCACGCCGTAGGCACTGGCTGAATTCCTTGTAGACCTCCCCGCTGTGACTCCCAGCAGGAAAACAGGCGAGGTCTGTAATCGGCGATCCTTCCCAGATGTGAGAAGAACACACCATTCCTTCTCTCTCCCCTTTGGTATCCCCAGGGAGGGGAAAGTAACAGACAGAAATGTATCTACATGCTTTATTCCTGTCTTTTGCAGCAGTACAGAGAAACGTGTCTGCACTCAACAGCAGAGAGAATAAACTCCACCCATGTACTTCCAGTACGGGTCACATGACACACACTGAGCTAACATCCGGTGCTCAGTACAGAATGGACTGCCCCTTTCTTCCCATGGCAACAGTCACAAACATCCTGTCTGGCTTTCCAGCCACCAGCAGCTGACGAAGCTGCTAAAGCTTTTGCTTGCTGCCGCATTGGTCCTTTTTGGTAACATACTCCCCCAAAAGAATCAATGCGTGCTGCGAGCAAAGCGTCATCCAGAGAAGAAAACAAACAGTTGTTATACATATAACATTCCCCTGTTGTTTCAATTCCACCCTTGGAACTACCCGCCACTCGTTTCACCAATGTACCTCTCTGGTTGTGTGACTTCCAAGGAATGAGTGCTTCTGCATTACCTTGGTTAGCTACTCTCTGTTGTGCCTTTGTCTCTGACTTAGACACAGCTTCAATCTCTCCTCGGTTGTTTACAACAGCAACACATGCAACAGCTAAGTTGGCAAACTCTTCTGAATACCTCTTTGGTGGTACACCCTTCGTTGCTCTCTCAGACCTTCGTATGAGGTGCTGATCTTCTCTGCTTTCTGGTTCAGTCTCTGAACTCTCTGGAGAACTAAAGGTAATCAGTAGTTTATCCTCCTCTGCCTCTGAGGGTCTAGCCATTATGTGAGATTTCCTCTCAATGACTGTTTCAACTGAGCTCTTTGAGCTACTACTGTCATCATCAGTACCACTGTAATCATCAGTACCACTGTAATCAATAAAATCATCATCATCATCCGAATCATCTCCTGTGGGAAATGTGTGAACAATCACTCTCTCCTGTTCAGGAGCACTCTCTAGAAATTTTGTGAGAATCACCTGACCAGATTCAGACAAAATTACTCTGTAGAGACCCTTTTCATAACCCACAAAAATGCCTCTGGCATTCTTTACTCCACCTGGAGCTTCTGTCCTCACATGAGACCCAAAAACCTTGAAATGGGCAACTGAAGGTTTTCTCTGGAACACTTTCTCAAAAGGAGAACTTCCCAACTCTTTTGAAACCTTTCTCAACCACGTATAAGTATACAACAATAGCGATTCCGCCCAGTACTCATGTGGCAGATGTGAACTAAGCAATTGCGCATGCATCCCCTTTTGCAATTCTCTGTTCACCCTAACACAGACACCCCTGTTCCATGCTTCTTCGGAAGCAGCAATCTTGTGTCTTATCCCTTTCTTCTGCAGGAACCTCTGGAAATCCTGTAAAAGAAATATTGGCTTCTCATCTGTGAAAAGACAAGCAATGTTAGCATCATGCATATTTTTAACCTTGTCACAAAACTCTTTAAACCTTTCTAAGGCTTCTTGTGGTTTCTCTAAGACATAAATCCAAACAAAATTTGAGAAAGAATCCACACACACAAGGTAAAATCTTGCATTGCCTCTAGAAGGTGCTAGAGGACCAATCACATCAGCATACACCCGTTGAAATGCCCTATCGACCCTTGAGGTCACCTGCTTGGCGTTCTTCTTGGTTACACCTGCAAAAGAGATCATGTTAGAATCACATTTCATGTAATCACATTGATCAAAAGTCAACAAATACAGTCCATCTTTCTCTTTGGCAGAAAGATACAACTCTCCATCTTTGTAGATCTTGCAGCTCTCAGCATCATAGGGCAGTTTTAGTCCCTTCTTAGCAATCTGTGAAACACTCAGCAGATTGAACTTCAACTCTGGAACCAAGTAAACATTGTTTATAGTCAAGTTCAGACTCTCAAGATGCACAGTTCCAATCCCGGTCGCTTCCAGCTCCTGACCATTGGCTTGTTGCACAGCGAAGCTTTGCTTCTTAAACGTCGAAAACAGATCTCTGTGTGGACACATATGAACGGTGCAACCCATGTCCAGGACGAAGAAGTTCCCCACCTCTGGTGTGGCTTTAAGTGACATCAAAGCCTTTGCAGTCTTCGCCTATGACGTGGTATGACCTTTGCTTGATGCCTCAGACTTCTGAGAGCTCCCTTTGGCTCCTTTGTGCTGACGCGGCTTCTTACAGCTCTGCTGAAGATGCCCAGTCTGTCCACAATTGTAACATCGGACAACGTTGAAAGCTACAGCATTCTCTCCAGTAGCAACAGCAGTGGGGGTGTTAGAACTCCGTTCTTCCCTCCCCCTGTCTTTTACCTCCAGTGCTGCAAGTCTGTCATGTTCATTAAGCACAACCACATACACCCTCTCCGCGGTTAACTGGGCCGCCGGTAGGGACCCAAGCTGACTTGCAACCGTTTTGTAAGTCCGATTCAGGCTGTTTATCACCATGAAGCAAAACACTTCGTCCTGCAGACGGAAATTGCGTTCCACCATCTGTTGGCGCAGATATTTCATTTCCGTCAGGTGCGCTTGAACATCTCCATCAGGCGCAAGCCTCAGATTGGTCAGCTTTTCAAAATACAGCAACGCTGAAGAACCAGCATCTCTCTGATGTGTCCTTCGCAATGTGTCCCAAACCTCTTGCGCGTATTGTAAATCCAGAATATGCACAAGCTGGGAATCTGTAACACACAGAATTATCACCGTCCTGGCCCTCACATTCTGTGACTCCCAAGCACGTGTTGGTGCTGCAGGGATAGGGTTCTCAATCACCCCAAACAGTCTCTGACTCTGCAACAGGGCCTTCATCTTAATAGACCAAGATGAATAATTGTCATTTGTTAGGGGGGGTGGACAAGGCAGGGCCCCCCTTCTTGGCATCCATTTTGAGTCCTTGCCTTTACTCTCACTCTCAAACCTGCTAAAACACAATAGCTGGTTGTTTACGCTCTTGGCACCTGGCAGCTCTAACGCTGGCTGCTCTGGAAAGTCCCTTTCCAAGAGTTCGTGAGATACTGTAGCCAAAACAAGACGTTGTTTTCGCCTCTCTCAGGCACAGCCTTACAGTCCAGCCCACTTCTGGTAGATTTCTACTGCTCTGACGGGCGTTGCTTAGCAACTGTGCATTCCTTTCTTGTACAGGAAACCACAAGAATTTCCGGAATGCAAGCCTTCTCTCTCGGAGCTGTTTTTCCCAAACGCTGCTCCCGTGAACCAGAGAATAACTCAATCTGCGTTCAAACTTTTAAGCCCGAAATTTTTCATACCTTGGGCTCCGTGGCTTGGCTGTCTTTTCGTCTGTTCAGCTTCTGGCTGTAGGCAGACGTTATCTCCCTTCCGTAGGGCAGAGGATCAACCTCTCATTGCAGAGGTCGATGGATCGAAACCATCCTCTGCTACCATTGTTGGAATTCTGCCTCGTTCAGAGGAATGTGCCACACCATAGGCACCGGCTGAATTCCTTGTAGACCTCCCCACTGCGACTCCCGGCAAGAAAACAGGCGAGGTCTGTAATCGGCGATCCTTCCCAGATGTGAGAAGAACACACCATTCCTTCTCTCTCCCCTTTGGTATCCCCAGGGAGGGGAAAGTAACAGACAGAAATGTATCTACATGCTTTATTCCTGTCTTTTGCAGCAGTACAGAGAAACGTGTCTGCACTCAACAGCAGAGAGAATAAACTCCACCCATGTACTTCCAGTACGGGTCACATGACACACACTGAGCTAACATCCGGTGCTCAGTACAGAATGGACTGCCCCTTTCTTCCCATGGCAACAGTCACAAACATCTTGTCTGGCTTTCCAGCCACCAGCAGCTGACGAAGCTGCTAAAGCTTTTGCTTGCTGCCGCATTGGTCCTTTTTGGTAACAGGGCGGTCCGAAGAGAAAGCTTTTTATCACAGGACAAGAAATCAGCCCTCGACAACTTAACCGGAAGAAAATTATTTTTTTTGAAAAAATCCCTAAGCCCCGGGGTCACAATTTCATCAAAAATCTGACTTTTGTAAATTCACTCAAAAATGGTGCCAAACGGTTGTAAATGCTCCCCTGAAAGGTTTGGCGGTCCGAAAAGAAGGCTTTTTATCACAGGAAAAGAAATCAGCCCTCAACAACTTAACCGGCAGAAAAATATTTTTTTGAAAAAATCCCTAAGCCCCGGGGTCACAATTTCATCAAAAATCTGACTTTTGGCAATTGACTCAAAAATGGAGCCAAACAGTTGCAAATGCTCCCCTGAAAGGTTTGGCGGTCGAAACAGAATCCTTTTTATCACAGGACAGAAAATGAGCCCTCAACAACTTAACCGGCAGAAAAATATTTTTTTGAAAATATCCCTAAGAAAATATCACAATTTCATCAAAAATCTGACTTTCGGCAATTCACTCAAAAATGGTGCCAAACGGTTGCAAATGCTCCCCCGAAAGGTTTGGCGGTCGAAAAAGAATCCTTTTTATCACGTGACAAGAAATCAGCCCTCGACAACTTAACCGGCAGAAAAATATTTTTTTGAAAAAATCCCTAAGCCCCGGGGTCATAATTTCATCAAAAACCTGACTTTTGGCAATTGACTCAAAAATGGTGGCAAACTGTTGCAAATGCTCCCCTGAAAGGTTTGGCGGTGGAAACAGGAGGTTTTTTATCACAAGAAAAGAGATCAGGAATCGACAACTTAACCGGCAGAAAAATATTTTTTTGAAAAAATCCCTAAGCCCCGGGGTCACAATTTCACCAAAAATCTGACTTTCGGCAATTAAGTCAAAAATGGTGCCAAACGGTAGCAAATGCTCCCCTGAAAGGTTTGGCGGTCCGAAGAGAAGGCTTTTTATCACAGGAAAAGAAATCAGCCCTCGACAACTTAACCGGCAAGAAAATATTTTTTTGAAAAAATCCCTAATCTCCTGGGAGACAATTTCATCAAAAATCTGACTTTCGGCAATTGATTCAAAAATGGAGCCCAACGGTTGCAAATGCTCCTCTGAAAGGTTTGGCGGTCGAAACAGAAGTGTTTTTATCTCAGGAAAAGAAATCAGCCCTCGACAACTTAACTGGCAGAAATATTTCTTTTTGAAAAAATCCCTAAGCCCCGGGGTCACAATTTCATCAAAAATTGACTTTTGGCAATTGACTCAAAAATGGTGCCAAACGGTTGCAAATGCTCCCCTGAAAGGTTTAGCGGTCGAAAAAGAATCCTTTTTATCACGTGACAAGAAATCAGCCCTCGACAACTTAACCGGCAGAAAAATATTTTTTTGAAAAAATCCCTAAGCCCCGGGGTCATAATTTCATCAAAAACCTGACTTTTGGCAATTGACTCAAAAATGGTGGCAAACTGTTGCAAATGCTCCCCTGAAAGGTTTGGCGGTGGAAACAGGAGGTTTTTTATCACAAGAAAAGAGATCAGGAATCGACAACTTAACCGGCAGAAAAATATTTTTTTGAAAAAATCCCTAAGCCCCGGGGTCACAATTTCACCAAAAATCTGACTTTCGGCAATTAAGTCAAAAATGGTGCCAAACGGTTGCAAATGCTCCCCTGAAAGGTTTGGCGGTCCGAAGAGAAGGCTTTTTATCACAGGAAAAGAAATCAGCCCTCGACAACTTAACCGGCAAGAAAATATTTTTTTGAAAAAATCCCTAATCTCCTGGGTGACAATTTCATCAAAAATCTGACTTTTGGCAATTGACTCAGAAATGGTGCCCAACGGTTGCTAATGCTCCCCTGAAAGGTTTGGCGGTCGAAAGAGAAGTCTTTTTGTCACAGGACAAGTAATCAGCCCTCGACAACTTAACCGCCAGAAAAATATTTTTTGGAAAAAATCCCTACGCAATTTCATCAAAAATCTGACTTTCGGCAATTGATTCAAAAATAGAGCCCAACGGTTGCAAATGCTCCTCTGAAAGGTTTGGCGGTCGAAACAGAAGTCTTTTTTAAAACAGGAAAAGAAATCAGCCCTCGACAACTTAACCGGCAGAAATATATTTTTTTGAAAAAATCCCTAAGCCCCGGGGTCACAATTTCATCAAAAATTGACTTTTGGCAATTGACTCAAAAATGGTACCAAACGGGATCAAATGCTCCCCTGAAAGGTTTGGCGTCGAAACAGAAGTCTTTTTATCACAGGACAGAAAATCAGCCCTCAACAACTTAACCGGGAGAAAAAGATATTTTTGAAAAAATCCCTAAGCCCTGGGGTCACAATTTCATCAAAACTCTGACTTTCGGCAATTGACTGAAAAATGGTCCCCAACGGTTGCAAATGCTCCTCTGAAAGGTTTGGCGGTCGAAACAGAAGTCTTTTTATCACAGAAAAAGAAATCAGCCCTCCATAACTTAACCGGCAGAAAAATATTTTTTTGAAAAAATCCCTAAGCCCTGGGGTCACAATTTCATCTAAAATCTGACTTTCGGCAATTGATTCAAAAATGGAGCCCAACTGTTGCAAAAGCTCCTCTAAACGTTTTTGCGGTCGAAACAGAAGTCTTTTAATCACAGTAAAAGAAATCAGCCCTCGACAACTTAACTGGTAGAAAAATATTTTTTTGAAAAATTCCCTAAGCCCCGGGGTCACAATTTCAGCAAAAATCTGACTTTTGGCAATTATCTCAAAAATGGTGCAAAAAGGTTGCACATGCTCCCCTGAAAAGTTTGGCGGTCGAAACAGAAGTCTTTTTATCGCAGGAAAAGAAATCAGCCCTCGATAACTTAACCGGCAGAAAAATATTTTTTTGAAAAAATCCCTAAGCCCCGGGGTCACAATTTCATCAAAAATCTGACTTTCGGCAATTGACTCAGAAATGGTGCCAAACGGTTGCTAATGCCCCCCTGAATGGTTTGGTTGGTCGAAAGAGAAGTCTTTTTATCACAGGACAAGAAATCAGCCCTCGACAACATAACCGCCAGAAAAATATTTTTTTGAAAAAATCCCTACGCAATTTCATCAAAAATCTGACTTTCGGCAATTGATTCAAAAATAGAGCCCAACGGTTCCAAATGCTCCTCTGAAAGGTTTGGCGGTCGAAACAGAAGTCTTTTTTAAAACAGGAAAAGAAATCAGCCCTCGACAACTTAACCGGCAGAAATATATTTTTTAGAAAAAATCCCTAAGCCCCGGGGTCACAATTTCATCAAAAATCTGTTTTTTGGCAATTGACTCAAAAATGGTGCCAAACGGTTGCAAATGCTCCCATGAAAGGTTTGGCGTTCGAAACAGAAGCCTTTTTATCACAGGACAGAAAATCAGCCCTCAACAACTTAACCGGCAGAAAAAGATATTTTTGAAAAAATCCCTAAGCCCCGGGGTCACAATTTCATCAAAACTCTGACTTTTGGCAACTGACTGAAAAATGTCCCCAACGGTTGCTAAAGCTCCTCTGAAAGGTTTGGCGGTCGAAACAGAAGTCTTTTTATCACAGGAAAAATAATCAGCCCTCGAAAGCTTAACCGGGAGAAAAATATTTTTTTGAAAAAATCCCTAAGCCCTGGGGTCACAATTTCATCAGAAATCTGACTTTCAGTAATTGACTCAGAAATGGTGCCCAACGGTTGCAAAGGCTCCCCTGAAAGGTTTGGCAGTCAAAACGGATGTCTTTTTATCACAGGAAAAGAAATCAGCCCTCGAAAGCTTAACCGGGAGAAAAAGATATTTTTGAAAAAATCCCTAAGCCCCGGGGTCACAATTTCATCAAAAATCTGACTTTCGGCAATTGACTCAGAAATGGTGCCCAACGGTTGCAAAACATCCTCTGAAAGGTTTGGCAGTCAAAACGGATGTCTTTTTATCACAGGAAAAGAAATTAGCCCTCAAAAGCTTAACGGGCAGAAAAATATTTTTTTGAAAAAATCCTGAAGCCCCGGGGTCACAATTTCACCAAAAATCTGACTTTCAGCAATTGATTCAAAAATGGAGCCCAACGGTTGCAAAAGCTCCTGTAAAAGGTTTTGCGGTCGAAACAGAAGTCGCTTGATCACAGGAAAAGAAGTCAGCCCTCAACAACTTAACCGGCAGAAAAATATTTTTTTGAAATAATCCCTAAGCCCCAGGGTCACAATTTCATCAAAACTCTGACTTTTGGCAATTGACTCAAAAATGGTCCCCTACGGTTGCAAATGCTCCTCTGAAAGGTTTGGCGGTCAAAACAGAAGTCTTTTTATCACAGGAAAAGAAATCAGCCCTCGACAACTTAACCGGCAGAAAAATATTTTTTTGACAAAATCCCTCAGCCCCGGGGTCACAATTTCATGAAAGCTCTGACTTTCGGCAATTGACTGAAAAATGGTCCCCAACGGTTGCAAATGCTCCTCTGAAAGGTTTGGCGGTCGAAACAGAAGGCTTTTATCACAGGAAAAGAAATCAGCCCTCGACAACTTAACCAGCAGAAAAAGATATTTTTGAAAAAATCCCTAAGCCCTGGGGTCACAATTTCATCAAAACTCTGACTTTTGGCAATTGACTCAGAAATGGTGACCAACGGTTGCTAATGCTCCTCTGAAAGGTTTGGCGGTCGAAACAGAAGGCTTTTTATCACAGGAAAAGAAATCAGCCCTCGACAACTTAACCGGCAGAGAAATATTTTTTTGAAAAAATCCCTAACCCCCGGGGTCACAATTTCATCAAAAATCTGATTTTTGGCAATTGACTCAGAAATGGTGACCAACGGTTGCTAATGCTCCTCTGAAAGGTTTGGCGGTCGAAACAGAAGGCTTTTTATCACAGGAAAAGAAATCAGCCCTCGACAACTTAACCGGCAGAAAAATATTTTTTTGAAAAAATCTCTAAGTCCCGGGGTCACAATTTCATCAAAAATCTGACTTTCGGCAATTGATTCAAAAAAGGAGCCCAACGGTTGCCAAATCTCGTCTAAAAGGTTTTGCGGTCGAAACAGAAGTCTTTTTATCACAGGAAAAGAAATCAGCCCTCGATAACTTAACCGGCAGAAAAATATTTTTTTGAAAAAATCCCTAAGCCCCGGGGTCACTATTTCATCAAAAATCTGACTTTCGGCAATTGACTCCAAAATGGTGCCCAACGGTTGCAAATGCACCTCTGAAAGGTTTGGCGGTCGAAACAGAAGTCTTTTTATCACAGGAAAATAAATCAGCCCTCGACAACTTTACCGGCAGAAAAAGATATTTTTGAAAAAATCCCTAAGCCCTGGGGTCACAATTTCATCAAAAATCTGACTTTCGGCAATTGACTCAGAAATGGTGCCCAACGGTTGCAAATGCTCCTCTGAAAGGTTTGGCGGTCAAAACAGAAGTCTTTTTATCACAGGAAAAGAAATCAGCCCTCGACAACTTAACCGGCAGAAAAATATTTTTTTGACAAAATCCCTCAGCCCCGGGGTCACAATTTCATGAAAGCTCTGACTTTCGGCAATTGACTGAAAAATGGTCCCCAACGGTTGCAAATGCTCCTCTGAAAGGTTTGGCGGTCGAAACAGAAGGCTTTTATCACAGGAAAAGAAATCAGCCCTCGACAACTTAACCAGCAGAAAAAGATATTTTTGAAAAAATCCCTAAGCCCTGGGGTCACAATTTCATCAAAACTCTGACTTTTGGCAATTGACTCAGAAATGGTGACCAACGGTTGCTAATGCTCCTCTGAAAGGTTTGGCGGTCGAAACAGAAGGCTTTTTATCACAGGAAAAGAAATCAGCCCTCGACAACTTAACCGGCAGAGAAATATTTTTTTGAAAAAATCCCTAACCCCCGGGGTCACAATTTCATCAAAAATCTGATTTTTGGCAATTGACTCAGAAATGGTGACCAACGGTTGCTAATGCTCCTCTGAAAGGTTTGGCGGTCGAAACAGAAGGCTTTTTATCACAGGAAAAGAAATCAGCCCTCGACAACTTAACCGGCAGAAAAATATTTTTTTGAAAAAATCTCTAAGTCCCGGGGTCACAATTTCATCAAAAATCTGACTTTCGGCAATTGATTCAAAAAAGGAGCCCAACGGT
>NW_028153388.1:0-27714 GCF_964106915.1 Podarcis gaigeae
AGTTGTCGAGGGCTGATTTCTTTTCCTGTGATAAAAAGTCTTCTGTTTCGACCGCCAAACCTCTCAGGGGAGCATTCACTGTACAAAAAGACGCCATGTTGGTAGCCTCAATCACAGAGCTTTTTCCAGTTTTTTCCATATCAAGTAGTGGGGCGGGGGGAAAGGCTTCTCAGTGTTTGTTTGTTTTTTTGTGTGTTTTTTTTGAAAATTTTTTTATTAAGAGTTTTGTTAATACAATAGAGAAAATACAGAATAAATAGATAATAGACAGGGGGGAAAAAGCAAACATAACATTTAACATCTTGTAGTACCCATCTTTTCTTCATCCTTTGGACTTCCTCAAATCTCCCGCTCTTGCGTTCCACATTTATAAAACTTTAGCCAGCAACTTATCACCTTGTTTCAATTCTTATTATACACATTTCCAATGTTTTGTCCCTAACTTTGAATATTTTTGTCTAGGTCTTAAGACCTAATTTTAACACAATATTTATTCAAAATTTATTTTTCTCATAAAGTTCACTCATTCTCATAATCTTGTCAACTAACTTTATGGGCCCTGTTATTTTCAAATCTCTCATCCTTCTTAACACTCATATAATTTACAATGTTTTTGCAGATAGTCCTTAAATTTCTTCCAATCCTCTTCCACGTCTTGCTCTCCCAGGTCTCGGATTCTGCCAGTCATTTCTGCAAGTTCCATATAGTCCATCAGTTGCATCTGCCATTCTTCCAGCGTGGGCAAATCTTGAGATTTCCAATACTTAGCGACAAGTATCCTTGCTGCTGTTGTTGCATACATAAATAATGTTCGATCATTCTTTAACACCCTCTGGACAACAAAGCCCAAAAGGAAGGCCTCTGGTTTCTAAATACCTTTTTCAGCTCATTATAAATCATTTCCCAGAAGGCCTTAACCTTAGGGCAGGTCCACCAGAGGTGAAAGAACGTTCCTTCAGTTTCCTTACATTTCCAACACTTATTGTCTGACAGGTGATATATTTTTGCTAGCTTGACTGGGGTCAAGTACCACCTGTATATCATTTTCATAATATTTACTTTCACGGCATTACATGCCGTAAACTTCATACCGGTGGTCCATAACTTTTCCCAGTCAGCAAACATAATATTATACCCAATGTCCTGTGCCCACTTTATCATAGCTGATTTAACCGTTTCATCCTGTGTGTTCCACCTCAGCAGCAAGTTATACATTCTTGAAAGTAATTTAGTCTTAGGTTCTAACAGTTCTGTTTCCAATTTCGATTTTTCCACCTGGAATCCTAACTTTTTATCCAGTTTAAAAACCTCTTTAATCTGAGCATAGTGTAGCCAATCTCGCACTTTATCTTTTAGTCTCTCCAAACTCTGCAATCTCCAATTGTCTCCATCTCTTTCTAATATTTCCCAATACTTTGGCCATTTGACCTCCATATTGGGTCTTTTCACTGCTTTCGCTTCCATAGGTGATAACCACCTCGAGGTCTTATTTTCTAATATGTCCTAATATTTTGTCCAGACATTGAACACTGCTTTCCTGACAATATGGTTCTTGAAGTTCTTATGGATCTTAACCTTGTCATACCACAAATATGCATGCCAACCAAAAGCATTATTAAATCCTTCCAAATCTAAGAGATCAGCGTTTTCAAGAAGCAGCCAATCTTTCAGCCAGCAGAAAGCTGCTGATTCATAGTACAACCTTAAGTCTGGCAGGGCAAACCCCCCTCTTTCTTTAGCGTCAGTTAGTATTTTAAACTTAATTCTGGGCTTTTTGCCCTGCCAGACAAATTTAGAGATATCTCTTTGCCACCTCCCGAAACACTGAATTTTGTCCACAATCTGTAAAGTCTGAAAAAGAAACAGCATCTTTGGCAATACATTCATTTTTATAGCAGCAATTCGACCCAACAAGGAAAGTTTCAATCTTGACCAACTTTCTAAGTCCCTCTTAATTTCTAGCCAACACTTTTCATAATTATCCTTAAATAGACTCAGATTTTTTGCTGTTATGTTCACCCCTAGGTATTTAACTTTTTTCACCACATTTAACTCTGTCTCTTTCTGAAACCTCTCTGACTCTGAAGTTGTCAAGTTTTTTCCAGTACCTTAGTTTTTTGTTTGTTTAATTTAAATCCCGCCACCCGACCAAACTCTTGAATCACTTGTAATGCCCTTTTCGTACTGGACTCTGGCTCCTGTAGGGTCAAAACTAGGTCATCTGCAAAAGCTTTAAGTTTGTACTGTTTCGCTCCGACCTGAATTCCTTCCACCAACCGGTCCCCTCGAATCATATTTAGGAGCACCTCCAGGACCGAAATAAATAGGAGAGGGGAAATAGGGCAACCTTGTTGTGTTCCTTTTTCAATTTTAAACTCTTCTGTCACCACATTGTTAACTATCAATTTAGCCTTTTGATCTGAATAGATTGCATCAATCCCATTTTCAAATCCCCGTCCCACTCCCATCCCTTCCAGGTTTGTATGTTGATCCCTGTTTACACTATTATGTTAAAAAGTACACCAGAATTTAGTGGCGTTGGATATTTTGGGTCCCAAAATGTCCCCGCCAGCAGTGGCTGCATAAAATCCTTTAGTCAGGTGTCCATGGTGATGTCCATGTGTAGAGTCGTCTCTTGTGTTGTTGGAAAAGCGTGTTTATGATGACCAGCTTGTTCTCTTGACAGAACTCTATTAGCCTTTGCCCTGCTTCGTTTTGATCTCCAAGGCCCAACTTGCCAGTTGTTCCTTTTATCTCTTGCCTCCCTACATTAGCATTCCAATCCCCTATAATGAGAAGAACATCCTTCTTTGGTGTCACTTCTATAAGGTGTTGTTAGTCTTCATAGAATTGGTCAATTTCAGTTTCTTCAGCACCAGTAGTTGGTGCATAAACTTGGATTACTGTGATGTTAAAAGGTCTGCCTTGGATTCGTATCGAGATCATTCTATCATTCTATTCTATGTATAACTCCATCCCATCCAACATTTCTCCCATGAACATAGGGACGTCCTAAGGAAAAGCAGGATAACATCAGAAACCAGGACAGCTTCAATAAATCTGGGACTGTCCCGGGAAAATTAGGGACAACTGGAAGGTTTGCAAAACTGGGGAAGTTAAGATCAAGGAACAAGAGAGAAGTCATGAGTGAAGGACAAGCCAAAGGAGAGGTTGAGGGGGAAGGCTTATTGGTTTGTTCTTGTTCTTGTTTTTATTGTGTATTTTGTGTTTTTTACCTTGCATTTTTAAGTTGTAAACCAACCTTAAATCTACGGATGAAGGGCAGTATATACAATTAATAAAATATTTGCTTTCGTAGATTTTCACGGGTACAGGAATGCAGGTAAGACACCCGAGGACACCAAAACCTGAATTAATAAAATAGTAACAATACTATTTGTTACTATAGACAAGCATGCCATTGTTCAGGAAGGTCTACTCAATTAATAGGGGTATAAATAGTCAAGTAGTATAAAAGTAATAAAGAAGCAGTAGTAAAGTGGAAGTAAAGTGGTAGTAAAGCAATAGTAAACCAGTAGTGAAGTAGCAGTTAAGTAATGGTAAAACAATAGTAAAGTGGTGGAATAGTAGTAAAATAGCAGTAAAGTAGTAGTAACGCAGTAATAAAATAGTAGTAAAATAGTAGTAAGGCAGTAGTGAAACAGCAGTAAGATAGTAGTAAAGTAGTAGTAAAGCGGTAGTAAAATGGTCCAATAGTAAAGTGGTGGAATAATAGTAAAATAGCTCTATTTTTTTTAAAAAAAAATATTTTTATTGATTTTACAGAATACAGAATTATAGAAGAAAAACAGATAGAAGAAAAAAGAATATAAAGGTTTCAAATTTCCATAGACCTTTTGTCAAAACTACTGGACTTCCCCACATCCTCCAGACCCTGCATTTATTTAAAATACAAACTTCAGCAATTTGTCATCTTGTTTCAAAACTTATTGTATCTTTCAGTTTATCATGTTATCAAATTCAAAATGTTGTACAGCAATTCTTATATATTTTAGTCAAAACACAATAAAATTATTTCCTGATTCCACCTCAAACTTCTTATACCCTGGTTTTCATTTCACCTGATTGCTATTGCTGGGGTTAAAATTTCCTATAAAGCGCATTTTCTTAACATTCATACAACTTATAATGTTTTTGTAGATAGTCCTTAAATTTTTTCCAGTCCTCTTCCATTGCTTCTTCTCCCAAGTCTCAGATTCTGCCAGTCATTTCAGCCAGTTCCATGTAGTCCATCAACTGCGTCTGCCATTCCTCCAGAGTGGGTAAATCTTGTGTCTTCCAATACTTTGCAATGAGAATTCTTGCTGCTGTAGTAGCATACATAAAAAAGGTTCTATCCTTCTTTAACACATTCTGGTCTACCATGCCCAGAAGAAAGGCCTCCGGTTTCTTTGGTAAGGTATATCTAAATACCTTTTTTAGCTCATTGTAAATCAACTCCCAGAAGGCCTTCACCTTCGGACATGTCCACCAGAGGTGAAAGAATGTCCCTTCCGCCTCCTTACACTTCCAACATTTATTATCAGACAGATGATATATCTTAGCAAGCTTGACTGGGGTCATGTACCACCGGTATATCATTTTCATAATATTTTCCTTCAAGGCACTACATGCCGTGAATTTCATTCCGGTGTTCCATAACTTTTCCCAGTCTTCAAACATAATGTTGTGCCCAATGTCCTGTGCCCACTTTATCATGGCGGATTTGACTGTCTCATCCTGTGTGTTCCATTTAAGCAGCAAGTTATACATTCTCGAAAGCAATTTATTTTTTGGTTCTAACAATTCTATCTCTAATTTCGATTTTTCCACCTGGAATCCCACCTTTTTGTCCACTTTAAAAACTTCCTGAATTTGGGCATAATGCAACCAATCTCGCACCTTGTATTTTAGTTTTTCCAAGCTCTGCAACCTCCAATTGTCTCCAATTTTTTCAATTATCTCCCAATATTTTGGCCAATAGGCCTCCATGTTAAGTCTCTTACGTGCCTTGGCCTCCACCGGTGAAAGCCACCTCGGGGTCTTACTCTCCAATAAGTCTTTGTATTTCATCCAGACCATAAAAATTGCTCTTCTGACAATATGGTTTTTAAACCGTTTGTGAACTTTAACCTTGTCATACCACAAATATGCATGCCACCCAAACGCGTTATCAAACCCTTCCAGATCTAGGACATCAGTGTTCTCCAGCGAAAACCAATCTTTCATCCAGCAGAAGGCTGCAGATTCATAATATAACCTCAAGTCTGGCAGGGCAAATCCCCCTCTTTCTTTCGCATCAGTTAATATTTTAAACTTTATTCGGGGCTTTTTGCCCTGCCAAACAAACTTAGAAATATCCTTCTGCCACTTTCCAAAACATTCCACCTTGTCCACGATCTGTAGGGCCTGAAACAAAAATAACATTTTCGGCAATACATTCATCTTTATAACTGCTATTCGGCCTAACAAGGAAAGTTTCAATCTTGACCAAATTTCCATATCTCTTTTAATTTCGGACCAACATTTCTCGTAATTATCTTTAAATAAATTCAAATTTTTGGAGGTAAGATATACCCCTAGGTATTTCACTTTTTAAACCACATTTAATTCTGTCTCTTTCTGGAACTCATCTATTTCTGTGGGTGTCAAATTTTTTGCTAAAACCTTAGTCTTTTGCTTGTTCAGCTTAAATCCCGCCACTCGACCAAAATCAGAAATTATTTCTAAAACTCTTTTAGAACTAGAGACTGGCTCCTGTAATGTTAATACCAAGTCATCTGCAAATGCTTTCAGTTTATATTGTTTCACTCCGACCTCGATTCCTTGTACCAACCGGTCCTTTCTAATCATGTTCAATAGCACCTCCAGGACTGAGATGAACAATAGAGGTGATAGGGGGCACCCCTGTCGTGTCCCTTTTTCTATTTTAAATTCCTCTGTCACCACATTGTTTACTATCAATTTAGCTTTTTGTTCTGAATAAATTGCTTCTATTCCATTTTCAAACCCCCGTCCCACTCCCATCCCTTCCAAATTTTTCTTCATAAACATCCAAGAAATGTTGTCAAAGGCTTTCTCCGCATCAATAAAGATTAACACCGCTCTAGTGTTGAGATTTGTTTGTAAAAGTTCCAAAATGTCAATGATGTTTCTTGTGTTGTCAAACAAATGCCTACCAGGGAGAAAGCCTGCCTGGTCCTTATGGATCACTTCATTAAGGACTTTTTTAAATCTACTTGCCAAAATGTCCGCAAAGATTTTGTAATCCACATTTAGGAGTGAGATGGGACCGTAGTTCTTAAGTTGGGTCTTTTCAGTTTCTAGTTTAGGTATCAATGTGATGAAGGCTTCTTTCCACGTTTCTGGTGCCTTCCTCCCCTCCATTATCTGATTGCAGACCTCCATCAAGGGTTGTATCAAATAGTCCTTCAAAGCCTTGTAATATTTGGAGGTAAGTCCATCAGGGCCTGGAGATTTGCCTAGTTGGAGATTCTGTATGGCACTTTCGATTTCCTGCTGTGAAATTTTGCTATTCAGGATTGTTCTCATTTCCTGGGGTATTTTTTGTAATCCATTGGTTTTAACGAATTGATCCACCTCAAACTCTTTCTGCGGCCCTTGTGCATAAAGTTCTTTGAAGTATCTCTGGAAGCACTTTCTAATTTCCTCGGGTTTCTGAACAATTCTCCCTTCAATCTCTAGATTTGTAACTGTATTTAATTTTTGTCTTTTTTTCAACTGCCATGCTAGCAGTTTCCCACCCTTATTAGCTGATTCAAAAGATCTTTGTTTCATTTGTTTAATTTTCCATTCCACTTCTTGATTTATCAGTTTCGAATATTGTGCTTGGAAAAATTTCACTTCTCTCAGCACCTCCTTCGACTTAGGCCTAGATCTTAATTTTTTCTCTCCTTCTCTTATTTTCTCCAATACCTTCTCCTTCCTTTCATTCCAGAGCCTTTTCTTTATCGTATTTTGTTGTATTAGGAACCCTCTCATAACTGCTTTACTTGCGTCCCAGATTGTTCTTTTTTCTACCGTAGTGTTTAAATTTATCTCAAAATAGTCCTTTAAAGTTTTTTGGGCCTTCTTAACAATCTCCTGATCTCTTAATAAAGTGTCATTCATTTTCCATCTGAAGGATCCGGTTGTGTTTAATCTCAATTCCACTTTCAAGGCATTATGGTCGGAGCAGGTTCTTGGGCAGATTTCCACTTTTCTAGTCTTGGGTGCCAGTCCTTTAGATATCCATATTTGGTCGATTCATGTCCATGACAGATGAGCTTCAGAAAAGAAAGTTCCTTCTTTTCCTAGGGGGTTCTTAACCCTCCATATGTCAATCAAGTCCATATTGTCAGTCATTTCAAAAAAGGTTTTAGGTAGTCTGCCATCTTTCGTTATGTTTACACTTTGCGACTTATCCATATGTACAGACACAACTCCATTCATATCTCCCAACATAATGATGTTGTTGTAGTCTAGATAGTCCAGTAAAGTCTCATGCAACTTCTTAAAAAATTCCGATTTTCCATCGTTTGGTGCGTAGATTCCTAATATCAAAAATTTTTCTCCTTGTGTTTGAATTTCAATCGCCAGAATTCTGCCTTGTTCATCTTTAAATAAAAATTTTGGTGACAGGCTCTCCTTTGCATATATCGCCACTCCTCTTTTCTTAACTTTATCCGAGGAAATAAATTCCTGGCCTAACCTTTTATTAATTAACACTTTCCTATGGAGCCTTGTCACATGGGTTTCTTGCAGGCAAATAATGTCCAATTGTTCTATTTTCAAAATATGAAACACTTTTCATCTTTTTTCCGGAGAGGTTCCGCCATTTATATTCCAACTAAATAGTTGCAGAGACATCCTGGATCAATTCGTAAGTCTTACAATGGGGTATCTTGATTTTCCTCCGATTCCGGTGGTGGTAGTACTGGTCCGGCTCCAGGTGTAGGTTCCGGTGGGGGCGGTGGCCAAGAAGCTGCTGCTCCTTTTTGGAGGTCTTCCCCGTGGTCGTGTAGGAACTTCTGCTGATCCTCTGATGTTTTGATTCTTACTTTCCTTCCTTTGTATGTAAATGATAATCCTTGTGGAAACTCCCACCTGTAAGGGATTGCGTTGTATCTCAACAATTTTGTCAGTTCTAAATATGAGGCTCTAAGATCCAAAAGCGGTTTGGGTATATCTCTGTAAATTTCAGCCTTTTTACCTTGTATCTCCAAAGATTTTTTAAAATGTAAGCCTAGTATCTTGTCTCTTTCTTCCTTTGATCTCAAAATGACCAAACAGTCTCTGGCCTTGTCTTTCTTTACCGATCTACCCAGTCTGAAAGCCGTCACAATTTTAAAGTCTTTGTCTTCTTCTATTCCCCAGAATTTGGAAAATAAAAGTGTCAAAAATCCCTCCAAATTACCTTCCTCCAATTCTGGGATGGCCCTCAGCCTGAGGTTATTTTCCTTACTTTTCAGTTCCACCATTGACAGGTAGGCTTGCTGTTCCCCTACCCGTCTTTGCAGAGGCCTAACTTCTCCCTTAATCTCATCAACCTTTTTGTTCGCTTGCTCTGCTTTTTGATAGGCTTCCTCAGCTAATTTATGATTTTCAGCTGTTGCTCCTTGCAAATTCTCAATTGCTTGAGTGTGCTGAGAAACCTTTTCAGTCAATTGACTAATAGAGGATGTTGCTTGGTCAATTTTTGTTGATTGATTATCTACTTTTTGGTTCAAAATTGCTAATTGCTCCAAAATTTGTTTCAAAGCTGCTTCAGACCCTCCTGCTGCCATATCTTCTGCAGCAGGCTGTTCGACTTCCACCTCCTGTGCTGTCAGCACAGTTGGAACAGGTGATCTACGTTGATGGGTTAAGGTTGTTTGAGTTAGTTGGGCAGATTTCTTTTCTTTTTCTTTAGCTTTAGCTGCTCTTGTTTTCCCTGTGCCGCTCATTCCCCAGCAGCCTCTGTTCAAGGTCAAATTGTCTTTTATTCCATAAGAAAGACAAATCCAGAGTGTAAACAATTAACCTCAGAAAGTCCAAACAAAATGTAGTTCCCAGGCCTCTATGTCTCCACAATCCACTAGGGGGGGTGGCTCACAGTTTCAAGGAAGGGAAGAGTTTTTCCGCCATTAAAGTTCCTATATTCCCTGTGTTGAATCCTTATAGTTCCGAGACAAAAGGGAAGTTCCCAAAGCTTTCTATTTCTTAAAGAAAAGCCACAAGGTAGCAAGGAAGGTGGCAGCAACAATGTTTAAGTGTTGAGACCTCAATACATGTAACAGTTTAAACTCCTGCAACAGTAATCCGCAGTTTGACAGTTCTCTTAAGCGCTGGCAGCCCTACGGCTTGGTTGTCCCTTTTAAATCCAAAAACAAAAGTAAAGCAAGAAAAAAGTTCCAAGAACAAATCCCACAGTTTTGAAAGTAGCTTCTCCTTTATCCTTTAAATAAGTCTATAAATGCACAATAGTTCCACTTTTACGATCCCCTTTAATCTCCTCCGCATTCCTCAGAGTCTTTGCTTTGATCTGTTTAGCAAGATCGGGAGGCGGACTTCCTGTTACTCGCCTCCCGTTTTCGGCCAAATTTCCAATTTTTAAATTTTAGATTCAGATTTTGGTACCCCTTACTCACGGGTATGTTACTGCCAATCCGATGTTTTCAAGAAGAAAGGTCGGCGCTCATCGGCAGCAGCTGCGCGGCTTTGCATCCACGGAAAGAGCGATGAACTCACAGTGCCGCTCCCCCTTTCACGTTCCGGAGCCACTTACGGGGTCCCTTCTGCACTTCTGGGGGGGCTTTGGGCACCCGCCGAGTCCCACGGCCACAGGCTCGCTCTGCCTGCGGTTTTTCTTGATGGGTCTCCGCTTAATAGTAAAATAGCTCTAAAGTAGTAGTAAAGTTGTAGTAAAATTGTACTAAAGTAGTAGTAAAATGATAGTAAAGTAGTAGTAAAATAGTAAAAAAAAACCTAAAGTAGTAGTAAAGCTGTAGTAAAGCGGTAGTAAAGCAGTAGTAAAGTAGTAGTAAAGCTGTAGTAAAGTAGTAGTAAAGTAGTAGTAAAATGGTAGTAAAGTAGTAGTAAAGCTGTAGTAAAGCTGTAGTAAAGTTGTAGTAAAGTAGTAGTAAAGCTGTAGTAAAGCGGTAGTAAAGCAGTAGTAAAGCTGTAGTAAAGTAGTAGTAAAGCTGTAGTAAAGCATTAGTAAAGCTGTAGTAAAGTAGTAGTAAAGCTGTAGTAAAGTGGTAGTAAAGTAGTGGTAAAACAGTAGTAAAACAGTAGTAAGAAAGACCTCAGAGGTTTTCGATGTACAAAAAGGCGCCAGGTTGGTAGCCTCAATCACAGAGGTTTTTCCAATTGTTTCCATATAAAGTAGTGGGGTGGGGGGAATTGCTTCTCAGTGTTTGTATGTTGATCCCTGTTTACACTATTATGTTAAGAAGTACACCAGAATTTACTGACGTTGGATATTTTGGGTCCCAAAATGTCCCCGACAGCAGTGGCTGCATTAATTCCTTTAGTCAGAACTGAGCGATGGGCAACACACTGTCGTGAGTCAGGAGCTGTGTGAGGAGCCAGTAGTCAAAATAAGGGATATCAGTTAGATTTTATCTTACCGGCCCAGTGGTTTTTCCTACTTTCTTCAGTAGGCACCATGTTTGAATGAATGGCCGAAAGTCAGATTTTTGATGAAATTGTGACCCCAGGGCTTAGGGATTTTTTCAAAAGAATCTTTTTCTGCCTGTTAAGTTGTCGAGGGCTGATTTCTTTTACTGAGATAAAAAGCCTTCTGTTTCGACCGCCAAAACTCTCGGGGGAGCATTTGCAACCGTTTGGCACCATTTTTGAGTGAATGGCCGAAAGTCAGAACTTTGATGAAATTGTGACCCCGGGGCTTAGGGATTTTTTCAAAAGAATCTTTTTCTGCCGGTTAAGTTGTCGAGGGATGATTTCTTTTCTTGAGATAAAAAGACTTCTGTTTCGACCGCCAAACCTCTCAGGTTTGCAACCGTTTGGCACCATTTTAGAGTGGTGGAATAGTAGTAAAATAGCTTTAAAGTAGTAGTAAAGTAGTAGTAAAATTATAGTAAAGTAGCAAAGTAGTAGTAAAATTATCGTAAAACAGTAGCAAAGTAGTAGTAAAGCAGTAGTAAAATGGCAGTAAAGTAGTAGTAAATGGTAGTAAAGTAGTAGTAAAGTAGTAGTAAAATGGTAGTCAAGTAGTAGTAAAGCGGTAGTAAAGTAGTAGTAGAGTAGTAGTAAAACAGTATTAAAGTAGTAGTATAATGACCTCAGAAGTGTTCACTGTACACACAGGCGCCATGTTGGTAGCCTCAATCACAGAGCTTTTTCCAGTTGTTTCCATATCAAGTAGTGGGGTGGGGGGAAAGGCTTCTCAGTGTTTGTTTGTTTTTGTTTTGAAAAATTTTTTATTAAGAGTTTTGTTAATACAATAGAGAAAAGACAGAATAAATAGATAATAGACAGGGGGGGAAAAGCAAACATAAAATTTAACATCTTGTAGTACCCATCTTTTCTTCATCCTTTGGACTTCCTCAAATCTCCCGCTCTTGCGTTCCACATTTATAAAACTTTAGCCAGCAACTTATCACCTTGTTTCAATTCTTATTATACACATTTCCAATGTTTTGTCCCTAACTTTGAATATTTTTGTCTAGGTCTTAAGACCTAATTTTAACACAATATTTATTCAAAATTTATTTTTCTCATAAAGTTCACTCATTCTCATAATCTTGTCAACTAACTTTATGGGCCCTGTTATTTTCAAATCTGTCATCCTTCTTAACACTCATATAATTTACAATGTTTTTTCAGATAGTCCTTAAATTTCTTCCAATCCTCTTCCACGTCTTGCTCTCCCAGGTCTCGGATTCTGCCAGTCATTTCTGCAGGTTCCATATAGTCCATCAGTTGCATCTGCCATTCTTCCAGCGTGGGCAAATCTAAAGTTTTCCAATACTTAGCGACAAGTATCCTTGCTGCTGTTGTTGCATACATAAATAATGTTCGATCATTCTTTAACACCCTCTGGTCAACAATGCCCAAAAGGAAGGCCTCTGGTTTCTTGGGAAAGGTATACCTAAATACCTTTTTCAGCTCATTATATATCATTTCCCAGAAGGCCTTAACCTTAGGGCAGGTCCACCAGAGGTGAAAGAACGTTCCTTCAGTTTCCTTACATTTCCAACACTTATTGTCTGACAGGTGATATATTTTTGCTAGCTTGACTGGGGTCAAGTACCACCTGTATATCATTTTCATAATATTTTCTTTCAAGGCATTACATGCCGTAAACTTCATACATGCCGTAAAGTCCATAACTTTTCCCAGTCAGCAAACATAATATTATACCCAATGTCCTGTGCCCACTTTATCATAGCTGATTTAACCGTTTCATCCTGTGTGTTCCACCTCAGCAGCAAGTTATACATTCTTGAAAGTAATTTAGTCTTAGGTTCTAACAGTTCTGTTTCCAATTTCGATTTTTCCACCTGGAATCCTAACTTTTTATCCAGTTTAAAAACCTCTTTAATCTGAGCATAGTGTAGCCAATCTCGCACTTTATCTTTTAGTCTCTCCAAACACTGCTATCTCCAATTGTCTCCATCTCTTTCTAATATTTCCCAATACTTTGGCCATTTGACCTCCATATTGGGTCTTTTCACTGCTTTCGCTTCCATAGGTGATAACCACCTCGGGGTCTTATTTTCTAATAAGTCCTAATATTTTGTCCAGACATTGAACACTGATTTCCTGACAATATGGTTCTTGAAGTTCTTATGGATCTTAACCTTGTCATACCACAAATATGCATGCCAACCAAAAGCATTATTAAATCCTTCCAAATCTAAGACATCAGCGTTTTCAAGAAGCAGCCAATCTTTCAGCCAGCAGAAAGCTGCTGATTCATAGTACAACCTTAAGTCTGGCAGGGCAAACCCCCCTCTTTCTTTAGCGTCAGTTAGTATTTTAAACTTAATTCTGGGGTTTTTGCCCTGCCAGACAAATTTAGAGATATCTCTTTGCCACCTCCCAAAACACTGAATTTTGTCCACAATCTGTAAAGTCTGAAAAAGAAACAGCATCCTTGGCAATACATTCATTTTTATAGCAGCAATTCGACCCAACAAGGAAAGTTTCAATCTTGACCACCTTTCTAAGTCCCTCTTAATTTCTAGCCAACACTTTTCATAATTATCCTTAAATAGACTCAGATTTTTTGCTGTTATGTTCACCCCTAGGTATTTAACTTTTTTCACCACATTTAACTCTGTCTCTTTCTGAAACCTCTCTGACTCTGAAGTTGTCAAGTTTTTTTCCAGTACCTTAGTTTTTTGTTTGTTTAATTTAAATCCTGCCACCCGACCAAACTCTTGAATCACTTGTAATGCCCTTTTCGTACTGGACTCTGGCTCCTGTAGGGTCAAAACTAGGTCATCTGCAAAAGCTTTAAGTTTGTACTGTTTCGCTCTGACCTGAATTCCTTCCACCAACCGGTCCCCTCGAATCATATTTAGGAGCACCTCCAGGACCGAAATAAATAGGAGAGGGGAAATAGGGCAACCTTGTTGTGTTCCTTTTTCAATTTTAAACTCTTCTGTCACCACATTGTTAACTATCAATTTAGCCTTTTGATCTGAATAGATTGCATCAATCCCATTTTCAAATCCCAGTCCCACTCCCATCCCTTCCAGGTTTGTATGTTGATCCCTGTTTACACTATTATGTTAAAAAGTACACCAGAATTTAGTGGCGTTGGATATTTTGGGTCCCAAAATGTCCCCGCCAGCAGTGGCTGCATAAAATCCTTTAGTCAGATGTCCATGGTGATGTCCATGTGTAGAGTCGTCTCTTGTGTTGTTGGAAAAGCGTGTTTATGATGACCAGCTTGTTCTCTTGACAGAACTCTATTAGCCTTTGCCCTGCTTCGTTTTGATCTCCAAGGCCCAACTTGCCAGTTGTTCCTTTTATCTCTTGCCTCCCTACTTTAGCATTCCAATCCCCTATAATGAGAAGAACATCCTTCTTTGGTGTCACTTCTATAAGGTGTTGTTAGTCTTCATAGAATTGGTCAATTTCAGTTTCTTCAGCACCAGTAGTTGCTGCATAAACTTGGATTACTGTGATGTTAAAAGGTCTGCCTTGGATTCGTATCGAGATCATTCTATCATTCTATTCTATGTATAACTCCATCCCATCCAACATTTCTCCCATGAACATAGGGACGTCCTAAGGAAAAGCAGGAAAACATCAGAAACCAGGACAGCTTCAATAAATCTGGGACTGTCCTGGGAAAATTAGGGACAACTGGAAGGTTTGCAAAAGTGGGGAAGTTAAGATCAAGGAACAAGAGAGAAGTCATGAGTGAAGGACAAGCCAAAGGAGAGGTTGAGGGAGGAGGCTTATTGGTTTGTTCTTGTTCTTGTTTTTATTGTGCATTTTGTGTTTTTTACCTTGCATTTTTAAGTTGTAAACCAACCTTAAATCTACGGATGAAGGGCAGTATATACAATTAATAAAATAGTAACAAAACTATTTGTTACTATAGACAAGCATGCCATTGTTCAGGAAGGTCTACTCAATTAATAGGGGTATAAATAGTAAAGTAGTATAAAAGTAATAAAGTAGCAGTAGTAAAGTGGAAGTAAAGTGGTAGTAAAGCAATAGTAAACCAGTAGTGAAGTAGCAGTTAAGTAATGGTAAAACAATAGTAAAGTGGTGGAATAGTAGTAAAATAGCAGTAAAGTAGTAGTAACGCAGTAATAAAATAGTAGTAAAATGGTAGTAAGGCAGTAGTGAAACAGCAGTAAGATAGTAGTAAAGTAGTAGTAAAGCGGTAGTAAAATGGTCCAATAGTAAAGTGGTGGAATAATAGTAAAACAGCTCTAAAGTAGTAGTAAAGTTGTAGTAAAATTGTACTAAAGTAGTAGTAAAATGATAGTAAAGTAGTAGTAAAATAGTAAAAAAACCTAAGGTAGTAGTAAAGTAGTAGTAAAATTGTACTAAAGTAGTAGTAAAGTAGTAGTAAAGTGGTAGTAAAGTAGTAGTAAAATGGTAGTAAAGCTGTAGTAAAGCTGTAGTAAAGTAGTAGTAAAGTAGTAGTAAAACTGTAGTAAAGCGGTAGTAAAGTAGTGGTAAAACAGTATTAAAGCAGTAGTAAGAATGACCTCAGAAGTTTTCGATGTACAAAAAGGCGCCATGTTGGTAGCCTCAATCACAGAGGTTTTTCCAATTGTTTCCATATAAAGTAGTGTGGCGGGGGGAATGGCTTCTCAGTGTTTGTATGTTGATCCCTGTTTACACTATTATGTTAAAAAGTACACCAGAATTTACTGGCGTTGGATATTTTGGGTACCAAAATGTCTCCGCCAGCAGTGGCTGCATTAATTCCTTTAGTCAGAACTGAGCGATGGGCAACACACTGTCGTGAGTCAGGAGCTGTGTGAGGAGCCAGTAGTCAAAATAAGGGATATCAGTTAGATTTTATCTTACCGGCCCAGTGGTTTTTCCTACTTTCTTCAGTAGGCACCATGTTTGAATGAATGGCCGAAAGTCAGATTTTTGATGAAATTGTGACCCCAGGGCTTAGGGATTTTTTCAAAAGAATCTTTTTCTGCCGGTTAAGTTGTCGAGGGCTGATTTCTTTTATTGAGATAAAAAGCCTTCTGTTTCGACCGCCAAACCTCTCGGGGGAGCATTTGCAACCGTTTGGCACCATTTTTGAGTGAATGGCCGAAAGTCAGAACTTTGATGAAATTGGGACCCCGGGGCTTAGGGATTTTTTCAAAAGAATCTTTTTCTGCCGGTTAAGTTGTCGAGGGATGATTTCTTTTCTTGAGATAAAAAGACTTCTGTTTCGACCGCCAAACCTCTCAGGTTTGCAACCGTTTGGCACCATTTTTGAGTGGTGGAATAGTAGTAAAATAGCTTTAAAGTAGTAGTAAAGTAGTAGTAAAATTATAGTAAAGTAGCAAAGTAGTAGTAAAATTATCGTAAAACAGTAGGGAAGTAGTTGTAAAGCAGTAGTAAAATGGCAGTAAAGTAGTAGTAAAATGGTAGTAACGTAGTAGTAAAGTAGTAGTAAAATGGTAGTCAAGTAGTAGTAAAGCGGTAGTAAAGTAGTAGTAAAGCAGTAGTAAAGTAGTAGTAAGAATGACCTCAGAAGTGTTCACTGTACAAAAAGGCGCCATGTTGGTATCCTCAATCACAGAGGTTTTTCAAGTTGTTTCCATATCAAGTAGTGCCATTGTTCAGGAAGGTCTACTCAATTAATAGGGGTATAAATAGTAAAGTAGTATAAAAGTAATAAAGTAGCAGTAGTAAAGTGGAAGTAAAGTGGTAGTAAAGCAATAGTAAACCAGTAGTGAAGTAGCAGTTAAGTAATGGTAAAACAATGGTTTTACCAATGGTAAAACAATAGTAAAGTGGTGGAATAGTAGTAAAATAGCAGTAAAGTAGTAGTAACGCAGTAATAAAATAGTAAAATGGTAGTAAGGCAGTAGTGAAACAGCAGTAAGATAGTAGTAAAGTAGTAGTAAAGCGGTAGTAAAATGGTCCAATAGTAAAGTGGTGGAATAATAGTAAAATAGCTCTAAAGTAGTAGTAAAGTTGTAGTAAAATTGTACTAAAGTAGTAGTAAAATGATAGTAAAGTAGTAGTAAAATAGTAAAAAAAACCTAAAGTAGTAGTAAAGTAGTAGTAAAATTGTACTAAAGTAGTAGTAAAGTAGTAGTAAAGTGGTAGTAAAGTAGTAGTAAAGCTGTAGTAAAGCAGTAGTAAAGTAGTAGTAAAGTAGTAGTAAAGTGCTAGTAAAGCTGTAGTAAAGTAGTAGTAAAGTGGTAGTAAAGTAGTAGTAAAGCTGTAGTAAAGCTGTAGTAAAGTAGTAGTAAAGCTGTAGTAAAGTAGTAGTAAAGTAGTAGTAAAGCTGTAGTAAAGTGGTAGTAAAGTAGTAGTAAAGTGGTAGTAAAGTAGTAGTAAAGTAGTAGTAAAGCTGTAGTAAAGTAGTAGTAAAGTGGTAGTAAAGTAGTAGTAAAACAGTAGTAAAGTGGTATTAAAGTAGTCGTAAAACAGTAGTAAAGCAGTAGTAAGAATGACCTCAGAAGTGTGCGATGTACAAAAAGGCGCCATGTTGGTAGCCTCAATCACAGAGGTTTTTCCAATTGTTTCCTTATAAAGTAGGGGGGCGGAGGGAATGGCTTCTCAGTGTTTGTATGTTGATCTCCAGGGAGTCTTCTCTTCTCATGAGATGGCCAAAGTACAGGAGCCTCAGCTTCACGATCTGTCCTTCCAGTGAGCACTCAGGGCTGATTTCTTTAAGAATGGATGCGTTTGATCTTCTTGCAGTCCATGGGACTCTCAAGAGTCTCCTCCAGCACCATAATTCAAAAGCATCAATTCTTCGGCGATCAGCCTTCTTTATGGTCCAGCTCTCACTACATCACTACTGGGAAAACCATGCCTTTAACTATACGGACCTTTGTTGGCAAGGTGACGTCTCTACTTCTCAAGATGCTCTCTAGGCCTGTCATTGCCCTTCTACCAAGAAGCAGGCGTCTTTTAATTTCGTGGCTGCTGTCACCATCTGCAGTGATCATGGAGAACAAGAAAGTAAAATCTCTCACTGCCTCCATTCCTTCCCATTCTATTTGCCAGGAGGTGATGGGACCAGTGGCCATGATCTTCGGTTTTTTGATGTTGAGCTCTCCTCTTTCACCCTCATTAAAAGGTTCTTTAATTCCTCCTCACTTTCTGCCATCAAGGTTGTGTCATCTGCATATCTGAGGTTGTTGCTATTTCTTCCGGCAATCTTAATTCCAGCTTGGGATTCATCCAGCCCAGCCTTTCACATGATGCATTCTGCATGTAAATTAAATAAGCAGGGAGACAAAATACAGCCTTGTCGTATTCCTTTTCCAATTTTGAACCAATCAGTTGTTCCATATCCAGTTCTAACTGTAGCTTCTTGTCCCACATAGAGATTTCTCAGGAGACAGATGAGGTGATCAGGCACTCCCATTTCTTTAAGAACTTGCCGTAGTTTGCTGTGGTCGACACAGTCAAAGGCTTTTGCATAGTCAATGAAGCAGAAGTAGATGTCTTTCTGGAACTCTCTAGCTTTCTCCATAATCCAGCGCATGTTTGCAATTTGGTCTCTGGTTCCTCTGCCTCTTCTAAATCTTTATGGTCCAGCTCTCACTTCCATACATCACTACTGGGAATCCATGGCTTTAACTATACGGACCTTTGTTGGCAAGGTGACGTCTCAGGCACTCCCACTTCTTTAAGAACTTGCCGTAGTTTGCTGTGGTCGACACAGTCAAAGGCTTTTGCATAGTCAATGAAGCAGAAGTAGATGTCTTTCTGGAACTCTCTAGTTTTCTCCATAATCCAGCGCATGTTTGCTATTTGGTCTCTGGTTCCTCTGCCTCTTCTAAATCCAGCTTGCACTTCTGGGAGTTCTCGATCCACATACTGCTGAGCCTTCCTTGTAGAATTTTAAGCATAACCTTGCTAGCGTGTGAAATGAGTGCAATTGTGCGGTAGTTGGAGCATTCTTTGGCACTGCCCTTCTTTGGGATTGGGATGTTGACTGATCTTCTCCAATCCTCTGGCGACTGCAGTGCTTTCTAAGGCCCATTTGACTTCACTTTCTAGGATGTCTGGCTCAAGGTCAGCAACCACACTACCTGGGGTGTACGGGACATCCATATCTTTCTGGTATAATTCCTCTGTGTATTCTTGCCACCTCTTCTTGATGTCTTCTGCTTCTGTTAGGTCCTTACCACTTTTGTCCTTTATTATGGTAATCTTTGTATGAAATGTTCCTTTCATATCTCCAATCTTCTTGAACAGATCTCTGGTTCTTCCCATTCTGTTGTTTTCCTCTATTGTTTGCATTGCTCGTTTAAGAAGGCCTTCTTGTCTCTCCTTGCTATTCTTTGGAAATCTGCATTCAATTTCCTGTATCTTTCACTATCTCCCTCGCATTTTGCTTGCCTTCTCTCCTCCGCTATTTGTAAGGCCTCGTTGGACAGCCACTTTGCTTTCTTGCATTTCCTTTTCATTGGGATGGTTTTCGTTGTTGCCTCCTGTACAATGTTACGAGCCTCCATCCATAGTTCTTCAGGCACTGTGTCCACCAAATCTAAATCCTTAAACCTGTTCGTCACTTCCACTGTGTATTCATAAGGGATTTGACTTAGATTATATCTTACCGGCCCAGTGGTTTTCCCTAGTTGCTTCAGTTTAAGTTTGAATTTTGCTATAAGAAGCTGATGATCTGAGCCACAGTCAGCTCCAGGTCTTGTTTTTGCTGACTGTATAGAGCCTCTCCATCTTTGGCTGCAGAGAATATAATCAATCTGATTTCGATGCTGCCCATCTGGTGATGTCCATGTGTAGAGTCGTCTCTTGTGTTGTTGGAAAAGCGTGTTTGTGATGACCAGCTTGCTCTCTTGACAGAACTCTATTAGCCTTTGCCCTGCTTCGTTTTGATCTCCAAGGCCCAACTTGCCAGTTGTTCCTTTTATCTCTTGCCTCCCTACTTTAGCATTCCAATCCCCTATAATGAGAAGAACATCCTTCTTTGGTGTCACTTCTATAAGGTGTTGTTAGTCTTCATAGAATTGGTCAATTTCAGTTTCTTCAGCACCAGTAGTTGGTGCATAAACTTGGATTACTGTGATGTTAAAAGGTCTGCCTTGGATTCGTATCGAGATCATTCTATCATTCTATTCTATGTATAACTCCATCCCATCCAACATTTCTCCCATGAACATAGGGACGTCCTAAGGAAAAGCAGGATAACATCAGAAACCAGGACAGCTTCAATAAATCTGGGACTGTCCCGGGAAAATTAGGGACAACTGGAAGGTTTGCAAAAGTGGGGAAGTTAAGATCAAGGAACAAGAGAGAAGTCATGAGTGAAGGACAAGCCAAAGGAGAGGTTGAGGGAGGAGGCTTATTGGTTTGTTCTTGTTCTTGTTTTTATTGTGCATTTTGTGTTTTTTACCTTGCATTTTTAAGTTGTAAACCAACCTTAAATCTACGGATGAAGGGCAGTATATACAATTAATAAAATAGTAACAATATTATTTGTTATTATAGACAAGCATGCCATTGTTCAGGAAGGTCTACTCTATTAATAGGGGTATAAATAGTAAAGTAGTATAAAAGTAATAAAGTAGCAGTAGTAAAGTGGAAGTAAAGTGGTAGTAAAGCAATAGTAAACCAGTAGTGAAGTAGCAGTTAAGTAATGGTAAAACAATAGTAAAGTGGTGGAATAGTAGTAAAATAGCAGTAAAGTAGTAGTAACGCATTAGTAAAATAGTAGTAAAATGGTAGTAAGGCAGTAGTGAAACAGCAGTAAGATAGTACTAAAGTAGTAATAAAGCGGTAGTAAAATGGTCCAATAGTAAAGTGGTGGAATAGTAGTAAAATAGCTCTAAAGTACTAGTAAAGTTGTAGTAAAATTGTACTAAAGTAGTAGTAAAATGATAGTAAAGTAGTAGTAAAATAGTAAAAAAAACCTAAAGTAGTAGTAAAGTAGTAGTAAAATTTTACTAAAGTAGTAGTAAAATGATAGTAAAGTAGTAGTAAAATAGTAAAATAGCTCTAAAGTAGTAGTAAAGTAGTAGTAAAATGGTAGTAAAGTAGTAGTAAAGTAATAGTAAAGCTGTAGTAAAGCAGTAGTAAAGCTGTAGTAAAACAGTAGTAAAGTAGTAGTAAAACAGTAGTAAAGTAGTAGTAAAACAGTAGTAAAGCAGTAGTAAGAATGACCTCAGAAGTGTTCGATGTACAAAAAGGCGCCATGTTGGTAGCCTCAATCACAGAGGTTTTTCCAATTGTTTCCATATAAAGTAGTGGGGCGGGGGGAATGGCTTCTCAGTGTTTGTATGTTGATACCTGTTTACACTATTATGTTAAAAAGTACACCAGAATTTAGTGGCGTTGGATATTTTGGGTCCCAAAATGTCCCCGCCAGCAGTGGCTGCATAAAATCCTTTAGTCAGATGTCCATGGTGATGTCCATGTGTAGAGTCGTCTCTTGTGTTGTTGGAAAAGCGTGTTTGTGATGACCAGCTTGTTCTCTTGACAGAACTCTATTAGCCTTTGCCCTGCTTCATTTTGATCTCCAAGGCCCAACTTGCCAGTTGTTCCTTTTATCTCTTGCCTCCCTACTTTAGCATTCCAATCCCCTATAATGAGAAGAACATCCTTCTTTGGTGTCAGTTCTATAAGGTGTTGTTAGTCTTCATAGAATTGGTCAATTTCAGTTTCTTCAGCACCAGTAGTTGGTACATAAACTTGGATTAATGTGATGTTAAAAGGTCTGCCTTGGATTCGTATCGAGATCATTCTATCATTCTATTCTATGTATAACTCCATCCCATCCAACATTTCTCCCATGAACATAGGGACGTCCTAAGGAAAAGCAGGATAACATCAGAAACCAGGACAGCTTCAATAAATCTGGGACTGTCCCGGGAAAATTAGGGACAACTGGAAGGTTTGCAAAAGTGGGGAAGTTAAGATCAAGGAACAAGAGAGAAGTCATGAGTGAAGGAAAGTAGTAGTAAAATGGTAGTAAAGTAGTAGTAAAATGGCAGTAACGTAGTAGTAAAGTAGTAGTAAAGTAGTAGTAAAATGGTAGTAAAGTAGTAGTAAAGAAGTAGTAAAACAGTATTAAAGTAGTAGTAAGAATGACCTCAGAAGTGTTCGTTGTACAAAAAGGCGCCATGTTGGTAGCCTCAATCACAGAGGTTTTTCCAATTGTTTCCATATAAAGTAGTCGGGCGGGGAGAACAGCTTCTCAGTGTTTGTATGTTGATCCCTGTTTACACTATTATGTTAAAAAGTACACCAGAATTTACTGGCGTTGGATATTCTGGGTCCCAAAATGTCCCCGCCAGCAGTGGCTGCATTAATTCCTTTAGTCAGAACTGAGCGATGGGCAACACACTGTCGTGAGTCAGGAGCTGTGTGAGGAGCCAGTAGTCAAAATAAGGGATTTCAGTTAGATTATATCTTACCGGCCCAGTGGTTTTCCCTACTTTCTTCAGTAGGCACCATGTTTGAATGAATGGCAGAAAGCCAGATTTTTGATGAAATTGTGACCCCGGGGCTTAGGGATTTTTTCAAAAAAATCTTTTTCTGCCGCTTAAGTTGTCGAGGGCTGATTTCTTCTCCTGAGATAAAAAGCCTTCTGTTTCGACCGCCAAACCTCTCAGGGGAGCATTTGCAACCGTTTGGCACCATTTTTGAGTGAATGGCCAAAAGTCAGATTTTTCATCAAATTGTGACCCCGGGGCTTATGGATTTTTTCAAAAGAATCTTTTTCTGCCGGTTAAGTTGTTGAGGGATGATTTCTTTTCTTGAGATAAAAAGACTTCTGTTTCGACCACCAAACCTCTCAGGGGATGGTTTTCGTTGTTGCCTCCTGTACAATGTTACGAGCGTCCATCCATAGTTCTTCAGGCACTCTGTCCACCAAATCTAAATCCTTAAACCTGTTCGTCACTTCCACTGTGTATTCATAAGGGATTTGACTTAGATTATATCTTACCGGCCCAGTGGTTTTCCCTACTTATTTCAATTTAAGTTTGAATTTTGCTATAAGAAGCTGATGATCTGAGCCACAGTCAGCTCCAGGTCTTGTTTTTGCTGACTGTATAGAGCCTCTCCATCTTTGGCTGCAGAGAATATAATCAATCTGATTTCCATGCTGCCCATCTGGTGATGTCCATGTGTAGAGTCGTCTCTTGTGTTGTTGGAAAAGCGTGTTTATGATGACCAGCTTGTTCTCTTGACAGAACTCTATTAGCCTTTGCCCTGCTTCGTTTTGATCTCCAAGGCCCAACTTGCCAGTTGTTCCTTTTATCTCTTGCCTCCCTACTTTAGCATTCCAATCCCCTATAATCAGAAGAACATCCTTCTTTGGTGTCACTTCTATAAGGTGTTGTTAGTCTTCATAGAATTGGTCAATTTCAGTTTCTTCAGCACCAGTAGTTGCTGCATAAACTTGGATTACTGTGATGTTAAAAGGTCTGCCTTGGATTCGTATCGAGATCATTCTATCATTCTATTCTATGTATAACTCCATACCATCCAACATTTCTCCCATGAACATAGGGACGTCCTAAGGAAAAGCAGGATAACATCAGAAACCAGGACAGCTTCAATAAATCTGGGACTGTCCTGGGAAAATTAGGGGCAACTGGAAGGTTTGCAAAAGTGGGGAAGTTAAGATCAAGGAACAAGAGAGAAGTCCTGAGTGAAGGACAAGCCTAAGGAGAGGTTGAGGGAGGAGGCTTATTGGTTTGTTCTTGTTCTTGTTTTTTTTGTGTATTTTGTGTTTTTTACCTTGCATTTTTAAGTTGTAAACCAACCTTAAATCTACGGATGAAGGGCAGTATATACAATTAATAAAATAGTAACAATATTATTTGTTACTATAGACAAGCATGCCATTGTTCAGGAAGGTCTACTCTATTAATAGGGGTATAAATCGTAAAGTAGTATAAAAGTAACAAAGTAGCAGTAGTAAAGTGGAAGTAAAGTGGTAGTAAAGCAATAGTAAACCAGTAGTGAAGTAGCAGTTAAGTAATGGTAAAACAATAGTAAAGTGGTGGAATAGTAGTAAAATAGCAGTAAAGTAGTAGTAACGCAGTAGTAAAATAGTAGTAAAATGGTAGTAAGGCAGTAGTGAAACAACAGTAAGATAGTAGTAAAGTAGTAGTAAAGCGGTAGTAAAATGGTCCAATAGTAAAGTGGTGGAATAGTAGTAAAATAGCTCTAAAGTACTAGTAAAGTTGTAGTAAAATTGTACTAAAGTAGTAGTAAAATGATAGTAAAGTAGTAGTAAAACAGTAAAATAGCTCTAAAGTAGTAATAAAGTAGTAGTAAAATGGTAGTAAAGTAGTAGTAAAGTAGTAGTAAAGTAGTAGTAAAGCTGTAGTAAAGCAGTAGTAAAGCTGTAGTAAAACAGTAGTAAAGTAGTAGTAAAACAGTAGTAAAGTAGTAGTAAAACAGTAGTAAAGCAGTAGTAAGAATTACCTCAGAAGTGTTCGATGTACAAAAAGGCGCCATGTTGGTAGCCTCAATCACAGAGGTTTTTCCAATTGTTTCCATATAAAGTAGTGGGGCGGGGGGAATGGCTTCTCAGTGTTTGTATGTTGATACCTGTTTACACTATTATGTTAAAAAGTACACCAGAATTTACTGGCGTTCGATATTTTGGGTCCCAAAATGTCCCCGCCAGCAGTGGCTGCATTAATTCCTTTAGTCAGAACTGAGCGATGGGCAACACACTGTCGTGAGTCAGGAGCTGTGTGAGGAGCCAGTAGTCAAAATATGGGATTTCAGTTAGATTATATCTTAGCGGCCCAGTGGTTTTTCCTACATTCTTCAGAAGGCACAATTTTTAAGTGAATGGCCGAAAGTCAGATTTTTGATGAAATTGTGACCCCGGGGCTTAGGGATTTTTTCAAAAAAATCTTTTTCTGCCGGTTAAGTTGTCGAGGGCTGATTTCTTTTACTGAGATAAAAAGCCTTCTATTTTGACCGCCAAACCTCTCAGGGGAGCATTTGCAACCGTTTGGCACCATTTTTTTTTATAAAGATATTTATTAGGGTTTTTTATAAAAAATACAAAAATAATAAACAACGTTCCTTTTGTCTTAACAAATTTTCAAACCTTTTTGGACTTCCTCACGTTTCCCGTTCACACTTACATTGTCAATACATTTTTGCAAGCAAATTATCATGTAATTTTTAGTCGCTCTTTTAAATGATAAATAACAATTCTTCAGCAATTTTTGTTTTCTAAAATCTCACTTATCTTCCAATTCAAATCCAGATTAGTGATGGCCAATTTTTTGTAATCAAGCACCCTTCTTAACATTCCACCAAATTACAATATTTTTGTAAATAAATCTTAAATTTCCTCCAATCTTCTTCAATCTTTTCTTCTCCCAAGTCTCGGATTCTGCCGGTCATTTCCGCCAGTTGCATATAGTCCATCAGCTGCATCTGCCATTCTTCCAGTGTGGGTAAATCTTGAGTTTTCCAGTTCTTAGTGATGAGTATCCTTGCTGCCGTTGTAGCATACATAAAGAATGTTCGGTCCTTCTTTAACACCTTCTGGCCGACTATACCCAGGAGGAAGGCCTCTGGTTTCTTAGTGAAAGTATACTTAAATACTTTTTTCAGCTCGTTATATATCATTTCCCAGAAGGCCTTCACTTTCGGGCAAGTCCACCAGAGGTGAAAGAATGTTCCTTCATTTTCCTTACATTTCCAACATTTATTTTCGGACAAGTGGTATATTTTAGCAAGTTTAACAGGGGTCATGTACCATCTATATATCATTTTCATTACATTTTCCTTCAGAGCATTACATGCAGTGAAGTTCAGCCCAGTGGTCCACAACCTTTCCCAGTCTTCAAACATAATATTATACCCAATGTCCTGTGCCCATCTTATCATAGCAGATTTAACCATTTCATCTTGTGTGTTCCATTTCAACAGCAAGTTATACATTCTTGATAATATCTTACTCTTTGGTTCTAACAGTTCTGTCTCTAACTTCGATTTTTCCACCTGGAATCCTAACTTTTTGTCATTTTTAAAAACTTCTTTAATCTGAGCATAATGTAACCAGTCTAGCACTTTACCCTTCATTTTCTCCAAACTCTGCAATTTCCAATTGTCACCATCTTTTTCTAATATTTCCCAATACTTTGGCCAATTGGCCTCCATATTGAGTCTCTTCCGGGCCTTAGCCTCCAGAGGTGAAAGCCACCTTGGGGTTTTGTTTTCCAACAAGTCTTTGTATTTTGTCCAGACATTAAATACAGCTTTCCTGACAATATGGTTCTTAAAGGCCTTATTGGTCTTAACTTTGTCATACCATAGATATGCATGCCAACCAAATGCATTGTTGAAACCTTCCAGATCCAACACATCCGTGTCTTCAAGAAGTAGCCAGTCCTTGAGCCAGCAGAAAGCTGCTGCTTCATAGTACAACTTTAAGTCCGGCAGGGCAAAGCCACCTCTTTCTTTCGCATCAGTTAGTATCTTAAACTTAATTCTAGGCTTTTTGCCCTGCCAGACAAATTTAGAAATATCTCTCTGCCACTTCCTGAAGCACTCCGTCTTATCCACAATTTGTAATGTTTGAAACAAAAACAACATCTTTGGCAATACATTCATCTTAATAGCGGCAATTCGGCCTAGCAAAGAAAGTTTCAATTTTGTCCAACAGTCCAAGTCTCTCTTAATTTCAGACCAGCATTTTTCATAATTATCCTTAAATAGACTCAGATTTTTTGCTGTTATATTTACCCCTAGGTACTTAACTTTTTTCACCAATGTTAGTTCTGTTTCTTTCTGAAACCGTTCTGACTCTATGTCTGTCAAATTTTTCCCTAATACTTTAGTTTTCTGTTTATTTAATTTAAATCCCGCCACCCGACCAAAGTCTTGAATCAATTCCAAAACTCTTTTTGTACTAGATTCTGGCTCCTGCAGGGTCAAAACTAGGTCATCTGCAAAAGCTTTAAGTTTATATTGTTTCGCTCCGACCTGAATCCCTTGCACCAACCGGTCCCCTCTGATAAGATTCAGGAGCACCTCCAGGACTGTAATAAACAACAGCGGGGAAATTGGGCAGCCTTGTCGTGTTCCTTTTTCAATTTTAAACCCTTCCGTAACCACATTGTTGACTATCAGTTTTGCCTTTTGTTCTGAGTATATCGCATCAATCCCGTTTTCAAAACCCCTCCCCACTCCCATTTCTTTTAAATTTCCCTTCATAAATTTCCAAGAGATATTGTCAAAGGCCTTCTCCGCATCTATAAAAACTAACACTGCTTTGGTATTAATTTCTGTTTGCAACAGCTCCAAAATGTCAATAATATTCCTTGTATTAGCAAACATGTGTCTGCCTGGGAGAAAGCCTGCTTAGTCCTTGTGTATTACTTCACTTAAAACTCTTTTAAGTCTGTTTGCCAAAACATCAGCAAATATTTTGTAATCCACATTTAGAAGGGAGATGGGACGGTAGTTCTTAAGCTGTGTCTTTTCAGTTTCTGATTTTGGTATCAATGTGATAAAGGCTTCTTTCCACGATTCCGGCGCCTTCTTCCCCTCCATAATCTCATTGCTGACCTCCATCAGTGGTTGTATCAGATAGTCATTTAATGTCTTATAATACTTGGAGGTCAAACCATCTGGCCCTGGAGATTTGCCCAGTTTCATGTTCTGAATGGCAAGTTCAATCTCTTGTCGAGTTATTTTGCTATTCAAGAGTGTTCTATTTTCCTGTGACAGTTTTTTGAGCCCATTTTTTTCCAAGAATTGTTTAATTTCAATCTCATTTTGCGGCCCTTGAGTGTATAGTTTTTTGAAATATTTCTGGAAACACTTTCTAATTTCCACGGGGTTCTGGATATTTCTTCCTTCAATTTCCAAATTTGTTACTGTATTCAACTTTTGCCTCTTTTTCAACTGCCAAGCCAGCAGTTTCCCACATTTGTTTGCCGATTCAAACGTTTTTTGTCTCATCAACTTAATCTTCCATTCAATTTTCTGATTTATCAATTTAAAATATTGTGCCTGGTGGAGTTTAATTTCTCTCAAGATCGGCTGCGATTTTGGATTTGCTCTTAATTTCTTCTCTAGTTCTTTGATTTTCTCCAA